>NC_045671.1:35460100-35702600 GCF_009829145.1 Chiroxiphia lanceolata
GTAGGGGCTTTCCCCGCCCTCCTCCACTTCGCCCTCCGCCGCACGGGGCTCGAAGCCCGCGGAGCGGCGGCGGCGCTCGGGAGAACCGGCCGGCGCCGCCCGCTGACCGCCCCCGGGGGATGTGGCAGCAGCCCCCGAGCGTCACGGACGCCGTCGCCGCCGCGCCTCGCTGCTGCCGGCGGTGCCCCGCCAGCCCCGGGGCGGCGGGGCCGGGGCGTCCCTGCCCGCCGTCTCCGCCGCCGCGCCTGCAGCCCTGATCCCTGCCGCTCCGGCCGCCAGCGCCCCCCGAAGCGGCGTGGATGATCCGCGACCTGAGCAAGATGTACCCACAGACCCGGCACCCGGTGAGTGGCGGCGGCGGCGGGCTCGCGGGCAGCGCTCCGACGCGGGCACAGCGGAGTTGTAGCCATTTTCTTATTGTTGTCCGCCGCGCCGCCGCCCCGTGTCGAGGTTGGCTCGTTCGAATTGTCCTCGTCCGGTGCGCGGCGGTCCCGCCGCCAGCCCCGCGTCCCGTGGCAGCGGCCGGTGCGGGGGTCCAAACGGGCGACGCCTCCTCCGGCGGCGGCCTGTACCGCCGGCGGTCCCGTCGGGGCAGTATCGGGGGGCGCTTGGGGCATCGCGCCTCGGCAGAGCCCGGGTGCGGGGCCCTCGGCGGGGGGCGGCGGGGGGCGGCGGCGGGCGGGAGGTGGCGGCCGAACGAGAGCGGGCGATTAAAAGACCTGCTGTTGCTTGCTTGCAGGCTCCTCACCAGCCAGCGCAGCCCTTTAAATTCACCATTTCAGAGTCCTGCGATCGGATAAAGGAGGAGTTTCAGTTTTTGCAGGCTCAGTACCACAGGTAATGCTGCCTACTTTTTCCGAGCCCCGCGCGATCTCTCCGCTCGCCGCTTTTCCTACCGCTGCCCGGAGGGGCGGCGGGGCGGGGGCGCGGGACTCCCTGGCGGAACCCGGGAGCGGGGCGGACCCAGCCGCTCGCTCCTCCGCCGGCCCCGCTGCATCCCACCGCCTCTCCCAACCCTCGGGGCAAAAGGCTCCCATGAGCCCCGAGCCGAGCGGTGCGAGCAGATTTTCTTGTTTTCCCCGCTTTCCGTTTTGTGGTTGTTCTTCCCCCCCCCCCCCCTCCCTTCTCCCTGCCTTTTCTTTTCTTTTCTTTTCTTTTTCTTTTTTTTTTTTTCTTTTTAATTCACTTTTGCTTGCGGAGAGTGGGTGGGTGTTCACAGAAAAATATGTGGCTGGCTGGGCTCGTCCTCTGCTTTTCTTCGAAATGCCGCTCAGGACACGCATCTTGTCTTGGCTCGGCCCCCTCGCGCCTTTCATTGACATGTCAAGTGCTGATAACCTGGAAGTGGGGCGGCGAGCTGTTTCATTATCCTTAGGTGGAACAGCGCTGTGTCCTCAAAGTGACAAGTGGCTTTTGGCAGAATTGCTTAACGGGCTTCTGAAAACAAAGTAAACAGTGGAGGTGTTAGTGTTTAACAGGGTATTCTTAAATTACCTGCAGTATTTTATTTGCAGTTCTATCACCAGTAATAGCAAAAAGCAAAATTAAAATCCACAACTTTTTGCTTCTTGAAGTGGTGATATGCATTTGATTCTTCTGTGGGTCGAGTGAAATTCTAAAACTCTTTCAAATAAAAACCCTGAAACCTAAATTATGTTTTCATTAGTAGCTTCTCAAGCTACTGACTGTTAGAGATACGCATGCTTCTTCTGTGAACCCGTGTCGGGGATCAGTTTTTTAATGTCAGAAAAATACTCTCCTATGCAGTTCTTTTAGGAGATGAGGAAGTTGCACACTATTGCTTGAAAATGGAAAATTGCAAACCCTTACCCTGATATCCCAAGCAAGAGCTGGAATATACATTTCTATTTCTATATTGGAGAAATGTGTGAAAAGGGGAGTAGCCTGTGCTCAGGGGAATGTCAGTTTACTGTCATGAAGTATCCATGATTTTTATTTTTTGTGTCTTTAACAGTTTAAAGCTAGAATGTGAAAAACTGGCCAGTGAGAAGACAGAGATGCAGCGACATTATGTCATGGTAAGCAAGCAGCATAACAAAATCTAAATGTCTGTTAGCTTGGTATACTGAGACTGACATACATTCGGATTGCTGGAGGCGAACAGGAAGATTGTAGTAGCGCTGCTGTTGTTGAGGTTGCATTAGTGCTTTCATTATAAATCCTTAGTTTCTGGGGTCTTTTAACTTGTTTGCAGTGGTTAGTATCTGCGTGAAACCAGCTTTTAAGCAGTTGAGGACATTTCTTCCAAATGCTAGCAAATTACTTGTCGGCCCTTTAAAGCCACATACAACTTCTGTAGTGTATGTGGGGATGATGTTTTCACTTTTGCTAACCTCTCCCAATGATCATATCTCTGTAAAATGGTTCGTTCAGGATAATATTTTTTTCTATGATGAGCGTAAACCAAAATTGTACATGAGTGTATACAAATCCAAAGCCTATTTCCTAGAAGGACTGTTGCACTTAGGCAGCCGAATCAGTGTTTCACTACATTGAGAATGTCTGGGACCTCAGCTGTGAAAGGGATTTCCTCAGTGGTTGTGGTCTGCTTGGTTAAATAACGTGCATGTCTAAATACATAATTGCGTGATGGATCCTGATAACTACAGAGGAGCTCTTGCTGTCTCTTCTGTTGTACATCTATGAAAGATTAGCCGTTTTCTGTATGCACGACAAGTATTACTCTTGTATTCACAAAAAGACTAAATAACCTTGAAAAAAATCTTAACCATGAGCACAAGCAAATGTTAAGGCTCGCAGTTGTCTTTTTAATGCCCAATATGCCTAGTCTTGGAGATTGTTTGGTATTAACATAACACACTGAACAGAGTTTGCCGCAGTACTCAGGCACAACAGGACGTACTTTCATTGTTTTTTTTATCCCTGTAATTTAATTGCAGGGTTTTTTTGTGTTCATTTTTAATTTAAAATATTGAATAATTGGTCTGTTAGACACTGCCGATTTAGATGTTTATACGTTTTAAGCACTTTGTGTGTTTTTTTGGCATCTTTTATGTGTGCTAGGGAATAAAATCGTAAGCATTTTCTGCTTCTAATGTTTGACTCTGGTTATGATTACTTTTTGTGGTATTTTCGCTGTCTGTTTTTGCCTTGTTTTTTGGCTGTTCTTTGTAAATCTGACACGAAGCACTGTAGATAAAGCAAAAAAAAAAAGTTTACTCTGAAATATGCTCTTTCCAATTCCAGGAACTCTTCAAGGCAAATAAATGTTTTTAAGTCTGTATGTCTTTGTACAGATGTTTCAGTCAAAGTGAATTTCAGAATAGTTTTCAGAATTGCAAAGTCTAATAGAGTAATTTTCTTTTTTCTTAGTATTACGAGATGTCCTATGGGCTGAATATAGAGATGCATAAACAGGTAGGTAGATAATTTATTCTGTTGTAAGAATGCTCTGTGTAATTTCTCTTATCAGTCTTAACAGAGATGTGTATTCTGTGTGACTTGCTTTAATTGCATACTTGAGTGCATTGGAATTTTTTTTGTTCTTTACTTGCCCCTGAATCTTCCATCTCATTTATGGTATGCAGACTGCGTAGGTTACGATCTGGGTTGCCAGTTGTGCATTGTTTGGTTTTTTTCCACATGTAGATTTTGCACATGCAGGTGGTCCTATACTGCACAGGGAGGGTGTGTGTGAGTAGGGATGGGTTTTTGGTTGTATCTTCATTTTTGTCTGGCCTCAAACCTTTGGGGTTTACTTTTTGAGAGATAACTACATCATGAGTGTGTATTGGGAAAAGGAATGCATGTGGAAAAGCCTGTTCTTTTTGGTTAACCTAGACTGACTTAAGCTGGAGCTGCAAATGCATGTGAAGCACAGCCATGTTCATGTTTCCCTCAGGCTGCTTACTTGGACTTTTGTCCAAAACCAGTGTCTTATCATCTCAAACACAAAAGGTTAAATGAACTTTCTGCAAGGGTGTTAGCATGGAATTATAGATTGGTTTGTGTTGGAGGGGACCTTAAATGTATTCTGGTTCCACCCTACCCCATGGGTAGGGACATCCACTAGAGCAGGTTACTCAAAGCCCCATCCAACCTGGCCTTGAATGCTGCCAAGGGTGGAGCTCAACCTTCCAGTGCCTCACAACCCTCACAGTAAAGAATTTCTTCCTAATATTTAAACTAAACCTATCCTCTTTCAGTTTGAAGCCATTCCCCTTTGTCCTATCCTTACATGTCAAAGACCCTCTACAGCTCTCTTGTAGGCTCCCTTTAGATACTTCAAGGCTGCAATGGGTTTTATGCCTTGAACTGTAGCACTTAGGCCAAGATTAGCAAGAGATTAGTCAGCTGGAGCATGGTAGTGTAAATTAGAGTTTCTTATTCAGCAATATATGTTTTTCAGCCTTCTCTAGAGGAGAATAAATTAAACATCTGACCTCTTTTCCAGTAAGGGAACTTTTTATATTGTAGAGTTTTATATTGACAACTCATTTTAGCAAGTGATTGAGCATTTTGTCAGGGGTTGCTGGGGAATGTAAACTGCAGAAATAAATGGTTGGATGGGAGAAGAAAGACCACCTTAAAATTGTTTTGTATGCGTTTCTGTTCAGAGTTAGGGTTTTGGAACTTCTCTGGGTTGTGAAAATAGGATTTTTTTGTCCCATTGAAAGCAGACATAGAAGTCGAGAGTTTTTTCATGTTGTCTATTAAATTTTGTATTCTGTCAGCATCCCAGTGCTTCAGAAATTATTGCGGTCATTTATGCTAGATGGCATACAAATACAAAGACTGTGGGATTTCCTGCCTCAGAGCATTTTACAGCTTATGGGACCTTGTTCATACAAATTATTTTACAGACATATATGTAGACCTTTTGAATTCCCCTATGAGTCCTTCTCACAGGTACCATGAAGACTCAACAAATGTGTTTAACAAATGGTTGACAGGAAAAGGCTGTGATTGTGGCTGATCAGATTTTACGTATCTGGTGACTTTCTGGACCTGATTCATGTAATGAATGCAGGCAGCAAGGCTGGTGATTGACTCTCAGAGGTGTTGGGTCTGTTCTTAGAAGAATATTCAGATTGTTTGAAATCCCAATTTAAAAAAAAAAAGAAAACAAAACCAGAACCAAACAAACCCTCATTCAATAAAGTTGTAGATATGGAAACAATTCACAAAGACCAGGGTCTTTACAGGCCACCTAAGTAGCAAATTCTTACGGGCATTTGAAAGCAAGCATTGCAGTCAAACTTGTTTATATTTCCAGATACCCTGTTTTTACAGCAGTTAGTTGTAGGTGCACTTACACTGACTGCACAAAATTCTGTGCAACAAAAATCAGCTTGCAAGGGCAATGTGTAGTGAAATTGTATTAAGTGAGGGGAAAAAACCCACAGCAAAAGCCTTTTTAATTTCTAAATGTTTTACTTCAGAAATTTTATATAGCTATGGTGATGGACTCGTCAGTGATGCTGTACCGAAATTAAATACTTAGTGACAACTAAGTGTGGAGATTACAAAGGAGTAAGTTTTAATTAAACACCTTTTTTCATCAGCATTCAGTCTATTCAAATTAGTAGTTTTAACTATTGTACTCTCGTGCAAACCACTGAAATATTTTGTCAGATGTAGATTTAAATTAGTTACGGCTAAGAAAATTTCTCTCATTCTTAAATCTGATACCAATTTCCCGTCTTTCATGTCTCCCCCTCTATTGCCACAGCATTGTGTTTTTCCTTTCTCCTCTTGCCTCAGCATCTGCAAAATATTTTCCATCTTGCTTTATTATCACAGCATTGGGGTGCAATTTGGTATTTGTATAGATAGGATTGATTGCTTCATTTAATGTGCGCAAAGATTTTTTAGTCTACCACCTTAAATTCCCTTTTCTTCCTCTCCCATCTTCGAATTTAACTCGGCTGAAATTGAGTGGTTCACCCTTTTTTTTTTTTCCTTCTCCCCTTCCCTCCCCCCATCTTTCTAAATTCAATCACATAAAAAATCCTGAGGGCAGTTTATCACATTATGAAATACAGACAGCCTGCAAACCACCTACTTATTATATTTTCTTTCTTTTTTTTCAGTTTAGCACAGAGGCATATCTGTCTTTATTTGTTTTTCTGGGCAGACAGCCTTGGTTCCTCTCAGGTTCTTTTCCAGATGTACTTGCTTGATGCCCTTGTAATGGAAAGCAGGCAATAATGCAGTGAAGTTGCCCTTCGGCGTAATTGGGCCTAGTTCTCAAGATCAGGTTAGGCTTATTCACTTATTAGATTTGCGTCTCAAAGGGTTCAAGAGCAGGACTCCCTGGAGTCCTTGGAAGTACCGTAGTAATTGGTGGCCCTGATATTTGAAACCTTTGTGTATTTTTCTGTTAAAGCTTCTGTTCTTCTTGGCTGCTCCCAGCCACAGAGTATTTATTTTTAGAGAAATTTTTCAGTGGAACAGAAAATGATGTGTGATGGAGTCATGACTCTGTGACTTAGCAAATTGATAGAAGGATAAACGTGCAGAAAGCAGTGGTCGTGAGTGTGCTTGTGTGTCTGGGGGCAGGGCGAGGGGGAAGAGCATCTCTTTTCCCGCCGCTTGTGTGATGCTCATCATCAGTCATCCTGTGTTGATTTTGATAGAAGACTATTAAAGTGAAACCTATGGGGAATTTGTCATTCTGAAAGGAAAGCTAATGTAATTAGTACCAATTAAAGTACATTTAGTAAATTGGATTTAATCTTAATTAAGCCTGCATAATGTTGCCAATTTTTAACAATTATGTTTGAGAACATAATTAATTTAAATTTTGGTAACTGAGTAAATAGCATTAGACTGGTAAAATTAGTAATTTTTTTTTTTTTTAAAAGATGAGTGTAGGGTAAGCTGTCACATATGGTGTTATAGCTTAAAATGCTAAGCTGATTTTCGATACTCTTTATTAGGATCAATAGAGCTTCAAAATGGACACATTCCAGAAAAAAAGGCATAGAGTTAGGGATTTTGGGTTGAGTATGATCAGATGTGTCCCTACAATTTTAAATTTCAATACCAGAATAATGTTTGAGTGTGTCTAAAGATGCCCATTTCTTACTAAGTTGCTTTTTTAACATCTATTTTTAAGAGGCTCAGCCAGTAGTTTATGAATGAATAGTTGATGTGTTGCTCTGTGTTTCTAATATATTGTTGGCACTTGGTGGTGGTCATTTAGTTTAATTTCTGAAATTAGACTTTTAATGTTACGGTAAACAGTTTATTTAAATTGCTGTAATCAAATATGCTTGCTGAATGTTTTAAATCAGAATTGTAATCATCGCTTAAAATAAGTGTCCATATTTGGCTACAGACAACAGATATTTGTGAATGGAACTAATGGAAAGCATAAATAAGATATAGTATTCACCTTTGACTGTGTTTTAAAGGTGTCAATACATAAATTCTGATTCATGCTTTTTGGCTAGACCTTCGTCTTTGAACTGATTCACATGCTAGAATGTCAGATTTCAGCATTTTTTGAAAGAAAATTTAAGTCTTTCAAGAAGCTGGGTATTAAAAAATAAATGAAATGACTTTTTAAGATCACAGGGAAAAAAAAAGCAGTCCAATCCATGTAAATTTTATTACAAGACTTGGTCAGCAACCATTTGAGTGCTGCTAAAATATTAATTGGATAGAAATGGAAGGGCTCTGCTAGCTGATAGGATGTCATAATCATAGCTGCAGTAGTCGATAGTAAATGATGATAAATAGCATTAGGAACCTTTTAGCAAACTGTAATAACTACGAGGAGGGAAGCAGTATGGATTTGCATTATATCTGATACCCTCTAGTACCAAGTGGATTGCCAATACTGCTTGTTAAGCATTTTCTAAGGGCAATAGGATATTGATTTCTGTCTTACAAGGAATAGCTCTATTTTCACCATTGAAAAGTATTGCAGGTTGTTGAGAAGAAATTGACTTGAAGAGGCTTGACTGCTGCCCATCATGGAGCAAATAAAGCAAAACTGCCGAAGCATGGTAGAGCAGCGAGATGGGGCCCTCAGCAATTTGTTGCTATTAATTTACCGTGCTCGACAGCAAATCAATCGGCATCTACTTCATCTGCTGGAGAAAATGCTGTCCAGGGCAGATAAAAAGCCCTGCATGGTACAGGGAATAGACTGGATTGGCCAAATGGAGGCTGCAGTTAATGTGTAAATAAGTGAAATCAAGGCCACTGTTGCCGAGAAAGCTGTTTTTAATTAGGTTGGGGCTTTATAGTGAGCTATTTAAGAAAGTAGTATGGAGAGTAGGGGGAGATTTATTGCTGACTGAGTTAATATATGGGCTGTAATGACATCCTAGCCTTTAGCCTGCTTGCTTCTTAAGCATTAGTAAATTATTTTGGTAAAGGGGTGAGGATGATAACCAATTTGTTTAATTTAGGGCAGAGTTTTGACCATTTCTCATCTTCATGGCGATAAAACGCATATATCACAGAGAAGTGGTTTTGTGCGTGCTACCTGTGCAACACAAAAATGCACTCTTCTTTTTCCTCTTTATTTTTTGGCAGTGGTCTGGGCGCGGCATGAATCTATACGCATGCATGTGTGGACATTTTCTTTAGCACATTCAGCAGTTGAGTGGATATAGTCTTGTGTTCGAAAAATAGCTGGAGAGCGAACTAAAGTTATACTGGTTGAATTTGTTCTCTGTTGTAAACAGTTGGAAAGATTTAATAGAGATACAGGCAGTGGGTAATCGGAACTGAACTGGAAAACTTCAAAATGAGAGAGATTAGAAGTGAAATTTTGAAGACTGCAGCTCACACAGGACTATTACAGAGGAAGAGAAAAACAAGTAGTGTTTCGATTAAAGTCGCAAAATGTAAAAAATAGGCTGTCAAATTAGTTTGACAACTGAGGCTTGTTTGTCCCAATTTTAGGTTATTTATCTTCTGAAGCTAACAGAAAAGCTTAGAAGCTTATGAAAAGTTAGAAAATGTATTATTCTGGAGTTAAACCAGAAATCTTTTACTTGATAATAACTGCTAAGTTCTGAAACAAGATTCTGTGCTTTCTTTTCCTCAGACCTGTTGAGCAGCCTTTCTGTGGAAAGGTCCTGGTA
Source organism: Chiroxiphia lanceolata (assembly GCF_009829145.1). Lineage (NCBI taxonomy): Eukaryota > Metazoa > Chordata > Aves > Passeriformes > Pipridae > Chiroxiphia > Chiroxiphia lanceolata. Next base: position 35,469,187 of record NC_045671.1, read on the forward strand.
ATTACTGAGAAGTTTGTTGTTGCCATTACTCCATGAGTTATTGTTGGATTAACCTTTACCCTTGCTACTGCAGAATAGCATACAAGATGAACTTCCACATCACCAGGTTTTACCATTCATCAGCAAAGGAAAGTGTCGTTTTCTCACACTTGTTTAGGGAATTCAGACAGATGCTTAAGACACAGGAAGTAGCACAAAACATGCTGAGCAAATGTTTAAATTAAGACATATGCTCTGTTTTTACTGGCAAAAGGCTGTGCTCTACAGTGCTTAAACATAAAAGCATTTTTTCTGTCTTTGAAAGGTGCTAATTGCCATGATGCTGCCTGTGTTGTTTATGCTGACTGTTAATACTGATTGTATTAGTTTATAGGCCCACTTGTAATTACAGAGGGGGCCAGTGGTGACCCTGTGGTTATGGTCTCCTAACAGTTTCCCTTATAAAAAACTCTTGCATTTTTTTTTTTTTTAATGAAAGGTACTTTCAATAAGGAAGAGTGTTCTGGTGAGAACCCTGAGCCCTTTTTGGACAGTGGTGGGGGAGAGGGAAGGGAGAGGGAAAAGTGATGTGTATCCTCGCAGCGAGAAGCTCCCCTCCTTCCTGGCAGCACTACTGGCTTTTTGGGTTGCCCAGCATGGCTGAAAATAAGACTTGGGCATAAGGCTCCTGCTGAAGAGTCAGGACTTACTACCCACCAAGAGAGAGAAGCTGTGTCACCATTTTGTATACAGCTTTTGCACCATTTTTTGTAGTGAGATTTGCGTTCCTTTTAGGGGCAAAAAAGAAGTGCTGATGTCATTCAGCATTGGAAAAAAACATTAATTAGCAGATAGGTTTCCAAGTGAAGTATTGCTATGTAGGGATGCCCAAGCTTTACAGCATTTGTGTAAATTTGGTCCTGTATGTGCGTCATGGTGCAGGTTTTAGTTATACACTAAATTGCTGATCTCATTACCAGTTTTCCTAGAGAACCTTTTTCACTGCAAAAAATAGACATTAGAAAAGTAGAATTAAGACTGCAGAGGTGATTATAAAGCTGACTTGAAACTGTTTGGGTGCTTGTCTCAGCAACAGAAATAACTTTAAACATAAAGATTCAAGCATGTGAAATAATTGCTATTGTAAGCTCCTTAAGATTCTGATTTTGATCTATGTTACAAAAAGTGAAGAGGGTGCTTGCACAGGTCAGTCACAGTGAGTACTGTAGGCTTGGTCCACTAAAGCTGGCAAACAAAGTTTAACATTAGGGCTCTCAAATGTGAAGAATTCACAGTTATCAATTTGGTCTGTCTTTTTTTTTTTTTTCCTTTAATGAAAAATCGTGATGTACTATTTGTGGATGTAACAGAGAAATGAGTTTATCACAAACATGGGCCAGTTTGTGAACAGTGCAATTATAATTGTTACAAAAATACTTCTGTGGTCTGCAGATTGAGTACATCTTGCCACTGACTTTCTGAAAACCTGTTTAGCTACAAGATGCAGTGGGAGCACAACAAAGATGATAATGTAAAACACAGGCTGTATAAACCGATACATATTAAGTAACAGATGACAAAAGTATATCTTGAAGCTGAACCTATCATCGCTCAGGAAATGCTGTTATATGCAAGAAATTGAATATTCACATTAAGAATTAATCTTTATCTTAAAATACAAAAATATAAAGTGGTTTTAAGAATACCTATTTGTCTTTCTGTTTATCTGTATATTTACAGGTTTTGTTTTGGTTCAAGATGATATTTTTATAGTTTCACTGGTACCTACTGGAAGATGTTCCTGCCTTTGGCAGGGGGAGTGGAACTAGATGAACTTTAAGGTCTCTTCCAATCCAAACTACTCTATGATTCTACCTTGAAGTACTTCTTCTCTAATTTTTTTCCCTTTGATACCGTTTGTCTTAGTGGTGGTACAAACTTGGTAATTCAGTGTAGCAGAAAGTGTACTGGAACAATGTCAAAAGCGGGTGTTCATAACTTTTTAAAAAATAATAGTTTTTAAATATAACTGAATATCACAAATAATAAACAGAACTCTAAATAGTGGTTTCTTGTCCATATGGATAGGATTTAGACATAAGAAATCATCTTTCTTAGCCCAGGACAGGTACATGATGCTCTGGTATTGAACGCTGCGGTGTTATGGCTGAGACGCTTAAATGTGCAAACGTCAGGCAAGTCAAACTTATACTCCCCAGAGTAGGCTTGAATCGGTCTCTTTATGGTTACGTAGTTGTATGGTATGCTGTATTGCCAACTCCAAATGTTAAATCATGCCAGTCACTGAGTTTCATGAGACTGGCTGAAAATTAATCATGAGATAAACATAATAAATTTGGAGCTCTTTTTACTTGCCATCTAATTTTAAGCTGTCAAACTGTGCTTGGCTCATACTTACTTTTTTCTCCAGTCTTCTTCCATAATTGATTTTTGCAAATAAAGAGTAAAACATTCGAGATAAAGTCAATGGAGGTGAGTATGAGATACAGCTGACAACTTTTGTCATAATTTCCTGCTCTCAGAAAATGTGTGATGTGTACTTTGCTAAGAAAAAATAATACCAAACTATAAAACTACATGTGTAGTTTTTTTGCATTATATATCATAAGATGCCACAGATACGATGGTGGCAATTCTTCTTTTGCGTTAGAAGGAAAGGTAACACAGGGCATAGTTTTGAGTAGATATCTTCTAACTTGACCTCTCTCTTTTGGTCTGCTTAAATGGTTTCTGTGCAGAATCTTTTACTGCCAGAGGTTTTGGACATTTGCTGGATGAAATTCAGATTCTTCAAAGCAGAAAATCTTTTCACTGTTATGTTTGGGATGTGAAACACTGGCAATGAGAATGTGTGCTTTTCTTTTTTCTTGCTTAAAAAACCTCAACAGAACATCTCACAGTTGAGCAGAAGTAAAAATTTGTCCCCTTCATGCTATAAAAAATCTGCATAACAATAGGTAATGGCACTATATTTTGTTTGGCATATGTTGTATACTGTGTGCATGTTGTGTATGATCACTGAGAACATCTAATTTTTAAAAATTGTGCTCTTTCTTCCATCTTAAGGACAGTAAACTTCTCTTGTAGTACTCTGTCTGCTTGTGTGCTTGGCTTCCTTTAGTGTCTTGACTGTTTAAGAATTTGCAAAAGCAAAAAAAAACCCCTCCAACCATGTTCTGGCTTACCCCAGAAAGAAGTGATTGCCCTAGGACTGAGTGGTTAGTGCTGGAGTAGCACCATGTAGAGGGCATGATGAAGCTCCTGCTAAAGACATCACCTAGGTTTCAGTTACGGATGTAGCTAGTGATGCAGGTATACTATGACAGAGAGCAAATGAGGTCCTATCCCGTTGTCTTTTCTGACTTTGAACCCTAAATCAAGCAGATCAAAACACAGCAAGGCCAATACATGCTTCTCTGCAAATACTTAATAAAATGTCGTGGTACTTGCAGGCAGTGACAGCAAATGCTCAAATTTGCAAAATCTCAATTTCTCCTATTTATCATTTGATTCAGATTTTACTTTTTCAGACCAGGGGAAAATGGACCAATCATTGAGCAAAGTTTTTATCTCGGACAGCCGCTTTTCCCCATTTCTACACTTCCACAGGGATGAATATGAAGTTTTCAGCCATGCCTCATATCTGAAATGATTCTCAACTTCTTTTGAAAACACAGTGGTGTTTTCATATTAAGCTTTCCTATTAGTAAGTGTAAGGGAGATGAAATAACTATAATGCAGCCTAGCTTAGGCTTGGAGAAGGGTGCAGTCTTGTGACAGTGCTTGTCCACGTGTTTTCATGACAGCTGCTTCACTGAGGGCTGTGGAGGGCTAGGTTTCTGTCAGTAGCTCTGGCAGTGTCTCTGACCAGCTACCTGTCCACTTTGGGAGATCCTATGTTGGATGTGAGGTGGACAAGCCACCATTTAGCTGCTTAACAGCCAAGTAGCCAGTGGGAGCATGGACGCCATGGCATTTGAGAGCCAGCAGCTGAGCTGAGCTGTGTCGTGGTTTTGTCTTTGAGGTGGGTATGGGTCACTGCTGAATTTTTATGGTAGCTGCAGGAGGAAACCACCTTTCTATGGTTGCTGCAGGAGGCAAGAGTTCAGTACTCATATTTCATGAAGCACTGTGGATTTGCAGGGAAAAGTCAGTGTTCCTGTCTGTTCTGTTTTGTGCTCTGGGTACCTGCAGATGGTTACCAGGAGATAGAACACCACAGATACTTGACTTATCCTCCTTTCTGCAACTCTTTTAATTGTATTTGGAGATAAAAGTTGAAAATACAAGACAAGTCTGGTCGTCTGGTAACATTTGGGGGAGGATGAGGCCAAAGCTGGCCAAAACACCCCGGATTTTTGGCTTGAAGGAGAAGGCAAAGAATAAGAAATGTTTGGAGGAAGTTCTTCAGTTGGTTTTCTTCTCACATCTCCTATTTCCCTGCACTACTATTCACTCTATGTGACAACCATCCACTTTCTTAGTGATGCCTTTGAAAGATGGTACTGTGCTGATGTGTGAAAGAGAGTTAGCTACAACATGACTACTGTCTGCTTACTGTAATTTTGTAAAGCACCTGACTAGATACAAAGTAGGAGCCTTTTCTTAAAATATGCAGTAGGTGCCTTTGCTTAAAATTATAACACAAGAAGATTGGGAAGACTTCGGTCATAGAACATACCCTGTATGTTTGTCTCAGTGTGTTAACAAAGGATAGCTTGTCTATTCTTATCCACAGTTTAATCAGTAAACTTCCTGTCGTAATTGCAGAAGGCCATTGCAGTCTGAACTTGTCTCTTATTTACAATTTTTGTTAGTACTTCTTAATTTCTGGGAGCAAACTGTATCTTTTCTTTCTGTCTTGTCCTAAAAAATAACTACAACACCACCAAAATCAAGCATTGATGAGAGTTTCCTGCTTATTTGTTGCTCTAAAGCAATATCAATGCTGACTTCATCCAAACATCGAAGGACTTTGAGTTACTTGTTAGAGTTACTTGTAATGCATTTGCTCTTGAAAAGTGAATTGTATATAAGTTCTTGGTTTAATTCATTCAAGAGTGGTATCGTGCTTCCTTTGCATCTGTGCTTCCAAGTTCTTCTGGAGATGGCTGTTAAGGAGAATGAAGCAATAATGTTTTTAATGTGAAGGCCATGAGAAGAACATCTTTCAGGTATATCTACAAGGCATTTAGTTTTCTCCCCCCCCAATACTGCCCGGTTTATCTCTACAGACCAGCAACACCAAAACATGTTTCACTTGTTGTCAGCCTAAGAAAAATTCTTACAGTTATGTGCCTGTGGTGTCCTGGAAATTTCTGAGGAATGGTTTATTTCTGACATTTTGTCTAAAACCACAGTCTACTTAGGTTTGATCATGTAGAAAGAGATGTAAAAAGCAGCAGCACCATAAGGCTGTACAAGAGGAGAGCCCCCATGAGCATAAATATGGCTGCTTTTTTTTTTTCCTGAGGTTGTAGGTTTCTATTTGAAGATGAGTTTTCAAGTATGTATACAAGATGCTTTTAAAATTAACATTAGCAGCCTTGCTGTTACACACTTAAAACCTACCTCTGTGGAAAGATGAAAGACTTTTCTTTGCAGATACATCCAGCTTCTTCGAATATGCAACATTTTTTTTTACAAATATGCCTTCAGTCAAATGGACATACAGGCCTTGCAAATGTAGGAAGTAAGGATATTTTGTCCTTTCTTTAGTTACTATTAGCTCTCTTTTCTGCTTGGAACTCGTGTGTATTTCTTCTAAAACATTGATTTTTAACGTATCTTTATGTAGGTGAGAAGAATCCTGGGATAATCTTAGTTTACACATTTTCAAAAAAAAAATGCAACTGTAAGTATGCACTGCATTAAGGGTCAAGAGCGGTTTTTTTTAAGCCTGTGATAGAACCTGGAGAGCCTGAAAATCTGTAGACATGGGAAATGCCTTTCTGTATTAATGTGAAACAATGCAGAAAGCTCTTAGGTGGATGAGATGCAGCTACCAGGATCTAGGGTTTGGGGGGAATTGTTTCCGGACTATGCTGTCAGGGGCTTCCTGTGAGACCTTGGACAAGCCACTTTGACTGCTCTCTGGAGCGAGATGGGAGCAATGCTGTGGGCACTTTTGTACCACTGGGCTGCAGGACCCACTGAACAAGGGCAGAGAAATGCTTGTGGTGTGGGGATGAGTTAAGAGATTCAGTACAGTGCCAAAGAAATACATCACATATGAAAGGGTAGCTCAGAGGGGAATGTTGAGGTTACAGGAGTGTCTCAGATACCTCACTGCTTGAAGGCTGAGCCACCAAAGTTGATGCTGCCAGGGCATGCTGCCTTGGTTTGGTAATTCTCAGAATCACCTTTTGAAGAGTGGCACCTGAAATTTATTTGAAAGTATAAGCATAGTACTGATTTTTCTTAAACAAAAAACTGTTGAAGGCAGCACTCTTGGTTCGTCACAGTTCAGCTATTTTTCTGTTCTACTAGTGAGACCCACATTTCTTCTCTCCCAAGAAAATGACTGGGATACCCAGCAGGAAGCTGTCTGGTTTGCATGAGATCCTTAATGATTCAGTCCAACTGAAAGAGGAGAGACACATGCTGTGCTGTTCACTTGGAAAGACTCTGGCCAGCTGGACAAGTTTACTGGGTTCCAATCTCTGCCCCAAACCTATGGTTTAGCCTGTGGTGTTTCTTCAAGTATAATGATTCTGAGCAGGAACTGGAAAAGAGACATTCCTTCTCCAGTGAAAAAATTGAGTCTTTCCAGTGCTCACAGAAACCTGTTAGATAGGGAAGGAGAAGTAAAGAAAGAACTGAAGTAATGCATATAGTGCTCTGATTGAACTCTTTAACCATTAAGCTGTTACATAGAAATCTATCTGTTCTCCACTCCTTTTTTTTTAGTGTGCTGCTTCTGTATTTTATGTAGGAATAATTCTGACAGAGTTCAGTCCTGGATATGGAGACTTCTGTGTATTTTTGGTGACTTCAGCATTGTGTCAGTCCGGAGTGGGGAATCAAAGGGGGGTGAAGATCAAAGTTTGGGATTTAATACCTAAATTTTTGTGGTGATGTGCCTTGGTTTTTTTCAGATGCAAAGGTACCATTTATGTATCTGTAGATAAGAGTAGAAACCCCCACATGCTTAGGAATTCTAGAAAATCTTCTTGAGCATTGACCTGTTGCTAACTTTCTACTGAATTACATGTCTAGTGTGTTTACGTATTTTTAAAAATCCCATTACATACCTTCTGGAGACTTCACCTCTGGCTTTCACTGCTTCAGATTTCTGTCTGAGAAGTGGAAGTAATACTATTTCCTGAAGCATAGCCCTTACCACAGAGAATTGTTTGGAGAGGAGTATGTTAAAAAATGGGTAGTGGGATGCTATTAGATGGGAGTCACTTAGAAGTGACTGTGTTTATCTCCTAGAGCATTGTGCTTGGGGCAGAGTGCTCTTTCCCAAGACAGTTTTGTCCTTCTTTTGCTTCCCATGTGACTTCTGCTGTCTTCCATCCAGCTGCAATTAATGGCTCTCCAAGGGATGTGCCTTTCAGTGGTAATACAGTCAGTGCTTTGATCTGTCTTAAGGAAGTTTGCCTGTGGTAGTCTATCCTATCAGCCTCTGTTCTCTATCTGGACAATGGGATAATACTACTTTTTTTACCGGGGTGGAATTTTTTTGGGAAAACTGAAACAAACTTTCTTGCCTTGTGATAGCATGTGTCTGTGCCTGCCACCTGCATGTGCAAATCTTTGCAATGCATGTATAGCTATAAATGCAGGGGCTGCAGTGCAGTGGGATCTTGATTCTCTGGTGGAAGCAATTATATTGTGAAGTTAGAGAAAATATAGGCTTGTATAAACTTTTCTGTGCTTGATGGTTCTGTGTGGAACTGTTCAGAATTAGTCTAAGGTAGGCTCTTGGTGTAGCTCTCTAACTAGTTTCCCAGTCTGTTTTTAGCCTCAACCTACTAGGCAGTGAATCTGTACAAGGCTCTTTCTTGATTTATTTGTTGAAGAGGTTGAAGGAAGGAAGGAAGGTAATGACAGTGTGAAATATCAAAAGATTAGGCTAACAGGCTTGGTATTCAGCAATGAGGATTGCAGCTTTGGTTGAATCTTCACTGGTCAGTATATGGAATACCTCCCCACATGTGAGAAGCTGTAAAAGTAATTTTGAGTGTAAATGAAAGTTGGACTTTGGAAAAGAAGTACTAATCGGAGAGCTGTCTTTAGCATAATACAGGAGAAAAGTTTGACACGTGGTTCTCTCCACTGCTATGCTTTTCCACTTCGATGGAGCAGTGAAATTTAGATGATAAAGCAAGTCACTTTCTCTTATTTGAGCATCACTTTACTCCTTCCTATTGTGGTTACCCTTCCTCAGAGGGGTGCCAGTTTTGGAGGCAGAACAGCTGTGAATTTAACAAGACTGTAATATATCTCAGTCTATAGTCTAGCTTAGTCAGTAGAATAGCAAAAAGCCTAATTTACAACCGTATCAAATGAGTTCTACACAGGTTCTGCAGTAGATTTTGAGAATGATTTTGTATTGCTTGAGGCTGCGTTGGCAGAAAATGGCATCTATTTTCAAGACTTTGTTTACGGGTACAGAGTTAAGATAAAGTGCTGTTTGGTGCATGTGGATGGCATTCGAGAGTATCACTGAAGTACTCACAGGTGTGCTTTAACCACTGTTGAACAGACTTCCTCAGGTCCTGATAACGGAGGAGTTGGCAAGGTTTTACTGTTCTGATAATTTCTCCAGCTTCTTGAGCTATTCTATAGCTAGTTTAAGGCAATTCTGGTTTTATGTCCATGAGTGAAATTATACTTGTGATGGTGAAAGTAATTACATCCCTTCTTAATGACTTAAAAAAAAATGTTTTCTCACTTCTCTTTCCTTTGCTTTCATCCACATGTCATGGCATGTTACATAGTAAAAACTGACTTATTTCAATAAATAAATGAGTAATTTTAAACTGCTTTCTCTTTATATTGAAAGTTAATATTTTCCAGCTTATTCTCTCATCTTCACTGAAGCTCACACAAAGGAAACAGTCTGAGCTATCCACTTGTCATCAAACCTATTTCCCTTTCTGCTCCTCCCAGCATTTTCTGTTGCCTTTTTGAAAAACAGATAATGATTTTACACAAACAGGTTTGCAAACGGTCAGTAGGTAATTCCGTGATTTTAAGGTTTCCTTTTTTGTATTCTGGCAAATTTCTAATACAAGCAGAATAGCACAACTAAGTCTCTAATTGTCATGGGAAGCTGCTATTACAAAAAGGAATAATTATCATAGTTTGTGCAAAACAGATTTTCATAAACCAGAATAGGTCGAACCTCTGTGTACTTCTGTGGGTAAAAATGTTAGGATTTTTCATCTAAATGCTTGCCTGAAACCTTTTTGATTAAAAAAGTAGCAATAATACAGACCTAGCAAACTAAATATGAAATTAACAAGAGACTGCATTTGGGTAAACCATAGAATTACTCCATGGCAAAAAGCCAGAGATCCATTAAAAAAATCCAAAACAAACTGACCATAGAAATGTGATTTTGCTGTCTCATGCTGTCTGCTTTAACTGATAAATATGCATTCTTTTGTTCATGTGGGTTTTTCCATGGCTTTGATCACAGCATTTAATTTCTTCATTTGACCAGTACCAAGTTGGTATGACTACCACTAATTTGCACTAGTTTTTATTTATTTATTGTTTCGAATTCACTGTGCAATTGGATATTGGTGATTTGATTTACTATGTATCTAACGGGTGGCTCGGAAACTTCCAACTATACCAATCACAATACGAAGCTGAGAGGTGAAAAGTTTAGGATATGGTTGATGACAATACAACTTGGTTGCAGGGATGAAGTGAAACAGAGTGCCTTACCATGCCCAGAGAACTATGTCTAACAAGATGAGCAGCTTGCTGCCATGTACTCTGCTCACTTGACTGTGCTCTTGTTTTCTGATTTAAAATGTTCACAAAAAGTCTCATCTTGAAGATTTTGTGTGTCTAGAAATGAAGTTTTCTGTGCATTTCAAGTGCCTGTTTTTATGCCAATTTAAAGTGCATATGAGGCAACAGTGAAAGCCTTCTCTCTATCTCAAGAGCAGATACAGCATAACTGGTGAGAGTGCAGTCCATATTTCTGACCCAGACGTCTTTATAGTAGAGAAATCATGGGTGTAAAATTGAGACAACTTCATGATGGAATCTTGTTTGACTGATACCTTTTCTGATAAGAACTTGTTTAAGGAGAAATGTGTTGATCACATGTTTAATTTGTTTAGAAGTTGATTATTTACCCCCTAGATTTGCTTAAATTTGATGTGATTTCCATGTTGTAGATGTTTTTATTAAAGTTTGTAGGTGCAGTATGATGGAAAGCACGTTTAACATATGGTGTGTCTTGAGCATTTTTCTGAAATTAGTGCAATTCATAGTAGCTCTCTGCACCAAGTATGTTCTCACAGGAATTACACACTGGAAAATGTTCCATAAAATTTACATTTCCTAATCAGAGAGTTCTTGCTCCATTCTTCCTGTTCTGCTTCTTACGGCATTTTCTTAAAATGGTCGTTTCTTTAAAATTATTTTATGTTGAAATCCCTCATGGATAAAGAGTATTTGAAAATTTCAATAATGCTGATGTACTTTAAAGATAAATGCCATTTAGTTTTGCCTGATTCAGAGTCTCTCTGTTCTGGTAGGAGTTTCACTGGGGGAATGCCATTCAAATGAATTGAATGTGAAGATGTACTTAGTGTATCCTGCTGTCTTGGACAGGTGAATTTCCTGAACATATTAAGAGTGCATGTCTTACAAATGTCTTAGCATTTGCTTTGCAGATGTGTCTTCTTAGGAAGGCTTAAAAGAGAATTGTAAACTGCCTGAATATTTTAGATGTATTTCCCTAGTGAAACTACCACTTGTTAGGTATTCACGTGCTGAAGGATTAAATTACCTGTTCTTTCCTTGTTCTCCATCACTTAGGACAAAAAATAGCAAGAAACCCTAGTTGCAGAAATGCTGGAATATGAACGAGTTATTTTCAGCAGAGATAGTTATGATCTCCACTGATTTAAATTATGAGCAATGACAATTCATATCAATATTTTCTCCTCAATAGGAGTTGGAATTACAATCTTTTTTTGTTGTTCCTCTTTGGAAAGCAGCATTCTGCTTCATCAGGAATCCCTTCCTGCTGAGCTAGTTGTTGGAACAAGTCTTCTACTTTGAAAATGTGAATGTGAATCAGTATCAGCTGAGTGGTGGCAGAGATGTGTGGAATGCTGGAACTTCCAGTCTTTGCTCATTGGATGAATGCACTTGGTTTGCTAGCTCCTTGGTACTGTCCCCCTTACTCTCAGGGCAAACTGCTCCAGAGAAAGGGAATTGGGATCCTCACTGGCTGTGTCATCATATGCAGTATGGTGTAAACCCCTAGTAACAAGATGGGTAGATAGTTCGTTCATCCTACCTTGCCCTTCCATATAGGGTGCTGCAATATGGAAGTTTTCAGTTGGTGCTTCAGTAGGACTGTGGCATTGCCTTCTCAAGCATGAGGAAATTATGAGTTTGAAACTTGCAGTTAAATTCAGAGTAAAAGAAAATGTGTCCTATTTATACACCCTTAGTGTTTTAGTAAACTTTCACTTGTGGAGTGTTGATTTAACAAACAAGAAAACTCTCTAGATAAGAAAGGGAGGAGGGTGTTTTAAATGTACTCTGCTTCTCAGATGATCACTTTATTCCAGAAACTGGAACTTGATAAAGACCACCAAGGAACATGAAACATTTACTTATCCTCAGAAAGAATTAACAGGTATCATACTTCCCTTGGTTTAAATGTGAGCATAGTAATATGCCTTATTTGAATTTCTGTCTTTACAAGGATTCAAAATTGAATCTTGATTATATCATTGCCGCAAAATTCACTGTACTGTTCTTTCATCTCTTTCAGGGATGTTAAAATTATGCTTCTGTATTGGCTTAAAAGGGGTAGTATTTTTGTCTATTATTTCAAATACTAAAATCTGTTACGTTAATCTACGGAAATTGCATCTGAGTATTGCTCCTGTTCATGGTACAACAGCATATTTCCAGCAGAAGATGAGTTAAAATGTTGTTTCCTTTAAATAAATACCTTGACTGCTGTTCACGATGTATTGTGAAATTGCTGGGTAGGAAGAAGAGATGAAGGATTGAAGGCAAAACATGACAAAGTTTTCAAACACTCTAAGAATTCTTGTAATCAGACCTAGCAAATCCATCAAATAGATCAGTGTGCTTATTCCTCGTATTATCTTTCTGGAAGCAAACACGATCAAGTGTGATTATCAATGAATCAGACAGGCTATGGGCTCCACCTTTCATAACCTGCAGGGCTGAGTCAGGTTAAGCAAAGGAAACCAGAGGCGAAAAGAAATGGTAGCCTTGTTCCTGATGGAGAAAGACTGATTCGCGAGCTCCAGACGAATTTGGAAGAAAATAAACTTGAGTTCAGCAGTCACATTGTATCTTTTGTTTTTATGGGTGATTTCTGATTGCCGCTTTTATAAGTTTATTGATCAGCTTTATGTAGTTCATTAAAACCTGCAACATCACAACACTTGCTGAGAAACATAGTTTTCTTGTCAGAACGTTGTGTGTTGCCACTGATTGTCCTGTTTTCTGCAAGCTTCAAGACTGAAGAGTACAACTTTTAGGTGTAACTGAAAGTCTGTCACAATCTTCACAGTATCTATCAACTCTGATAGCATACCAGCTTCTTGGTGATGAACATTTGAAGCATACTGCTCCAGAGTAAGCACTTCAGCCATAATACAGGGAGTGGATAGGATAGGGTATGTGGACTACTAGATGCTTATAGCTCTTTCTGAGTCTTCCTGTGTGTGTATGAAGAATGAAAATGAAGTGCAGGGAGGGGTCAGAAATGGACACTGGCATTCTATTTTGTAATGGGAAAATGATTTTAGTGTTTATTTTGTGGTAACATTTCTAAAAAGAGCATCAGGACCCCCTTTTGAAAGTCCTATATATGTAAATTTTAAAAGCATAGTTTCTTTTAGATTCAACTGCTAGATATTTTCAGCTTGTCCATGAAATGTTGCCTCCTTAATATTTTTTCAGGGCAGTTAAGGCCTCCTCAAGTGAAACATAAGCATACTGAGAACAAGTTTTTACTCTCAACTGTTTTTCCTTTGATTAATTTCTTGTGATGTACACATTGAAACTACTGATCTGTGGTATTTCTTGCTGACTAGTTCTCCTCCCACCCCTGAGAAACAGAGTATAAATGAACTTGTGATGTAAATAAATAGAGAATTTTCTTCATCCAGTTAAATTAAAACTGCACACTAGAACCACTGTATGCATATAGTTACAAGGGCAGGCTCAGACTGGATTCTACCATTTTCAGCAGATGCAGAACTGTGATCAGACTCTTTGATGGGGTGTGTGAGGGTAGGAATTGAGTAGTTAGAGACTGGTGATTGTGCATGTGCTGTTATGTTTCAGCAGTGATGGGAAAGATTAAAATTGGAAATTCTGACCTAATTGCAGCTAGGAGATAGATGCAAAATACTAAACTCTGAGCCATAGGGTGATGCCACAGGTTTATAAGCTTAACACATTTTTTTTCCTGTGTTTCTGACTATAAAGTCAGATCCTTCAGCTGGTGGAGAGTGATGAAAATATCTCAGCCCTATGTAATGAGGACGTATTTCACAAAAAAAGTGTTGCAGTGAAATGCTGAGGATTGCTTGTAGGTGAAGGCATAGTACCTTATAGAGGACTTCAAAGCTCTACTGATGGGAACAGCATTTCCTGTGGCAGTGTCCTTTTACTTGTTTCTGTCTGATTTTTCAGCTGCCTTTGAGGAAGGGAAATTGAAGCCAGTCTTTGCCATTTCAAGTTCCACTTGCAGCCTTTTTTCTGGATGCTCTGCAGTTTCTGGTGTCAGGGTGGGGCAGGATGCAGCTTGGTGGCAACCTGAGAAACTGAAGAACTATGGTAATCTCCAGGCTGTTCATTTGTTTGCCTACTTGCTGATAAAAGTTGATATTTACAAAAAACATTGACTTCATCAGGTGGCAGGCTTGATGCATGTTTGTATGTCACCTTACTTGACTTGATTTTTATTGTTTTAAACATGAATGATTCAATATGTATCCTTTCTTTCTGAATTGAGCTGCACGTGATTCTTCAGACATTAAATAAGAGCTGTGTCTTATCAGTTCACTTCAGCAGCCCACTGAGTGGTACGTACATTAGAAAATTGATTTTGAAAAGCCTGCCACTCCAGTTTATTGCTTGTGTTGCTGTTTGCAGCATTTTGTGCAAAATAGGCATGTAAATTAACTTACAGAGGCTGAGTATCATGTTTTCAATACTTTAAGAGCTTAACTGGGTTATTTGAAAAGAAATTTGGTAAGGAAGTGAGGTAGACAATGTACCCGTGATTATTTGGCACTCTGATGACCCTGCTTACATCCAACTCATACATAAACATCAGCAATTGGCTTAGCAAAGAATAATTTTTTTGTTCAGTCTCCTTTGTATCGCAGAACTTTTCCCTCCACTTCCTTTGACTACAAAACTAGGTTCTTTGAGTCTTGGTTTCCAAACACCATTTCTTTAGGGCTGAGGAGAAATTTGATATTCAGGGCTTGCAGTATTTCCTCTAGTTCCGTAGAACTGGAGTAAGCACTTCCAGACAACAGACTGTGATTAAAACAAAACACATTCTTCTTTATGAATGAAGAGTTAATTTTCTGTGAAATACTAAGATTAGCTTTTTTCTTGCTTTATTCAGAATCACGATATGTTTCATACAGTGTAATAATGTTTTTTGTTCTCACTAATTTGTGAAATGCTTGTTTAGGGTGTGTGCATGTGTTCTTGGTAAGCACTTAATAAACTAGATTGATCTTTTTGGCAAAGGCTGCATTGTGTAGAACAAATTAAACCTGAAATAACAGTTGTTTCAGATTATTTTTCTGAAAGCGTAATTGCATATATTCTTCTTCCTAGTGGCTGCTGAAATGGGTTTCCCAATAATGTTTTATTATTCTGTTTTATTTCAACAATACATATATAGTAGTTTTTTTCCATTCCACTGACAAACCTAGAGCCTCCAGTGGTAATTCTTTACCAGCAATTTTTTTATAATTGTAATAACCATGGAACTTTGTGAAATATAGTGGAAATATTTTCCTGAAGCTTATATACTATAAATAAAATCCCAATTCTCTTTTTTTTTTTACGGAATCATTTAGATTTTTTCCAGAAAAAGGGGAATACTAATAGATATTTTTTAAGCAACAAATTTATTCTGAACTCCCTATCTATGAGGATGTTTCTGAGTACTTCAGTATCTGGAGTTTATATGACTCTTGCTTCTCTTTTCATCTCCATCAGTGCTAAGTATTTGGACATATGCTAAAATGCTAATTAAGGCACTTAAACACATTTCCATATTTTACCATGTGCTTATGTCCTGTTTTAGCTGTTTGTGGCAAGGGTAAATGGAATTAAACCACCATGTTGTAATTCTGAAAGGGATTTAGGAGTCAAATGGTCCGTCACATGCTCCCCTTCACCTCCGATAGCTGTGGAGCTGTGTTTGTACCCCAAAGTCTGGTTTAGCTGAGCCCTCTTAATGGACTGGGTTATCTTACCTTGTGGAACCAGAGGTATAGTCTTGTCCATAGACTTATCTTTGAACATTTTTCAGAATCCTTTATAGGCACTTACGAACTTAAGGGGTCAGATTTTTAGGCGTATTTAGGAAATTAAGTATCATTTAACTTATCAGCTTTGATCAAAAAGATTTTGTTGTCTGAAGTGGGGACCTTAACTGTTACTCTTGTGTTGTATCCCTGAGATAATACTGAGGCACTGTTAACTGATACAAGTTCTCATTCCTTTACTAGGATCAGATTCTGGCGCAATGATTTAAGTATCATCTCTTTTTAAAAATGATGCCACATAAGTAACTGTGAAAAGAGATCAGAACTTTTAAAATACTGTGTTGTAGGTCTCTCCCAAAGGATGGACGCAGTACAACTTTGTATTGCATCAGTAAAAAGACAATTCCAGCCCAAGTCTTCCGTTTCTGAGTCTGCTTCATCTTTTCTGGTTCTGCACTTGTGTGCTTTTGTGCAAAACCAAACATCTTTTGGTTTAGGGAAAGTAGTAATAGAAGTGTCTTAGTGTGTTAGCAGATTTGACAAACTGTGGCAGCAAAAGCTATCTTTTTTTATATTTTGGCATGAAGAGTCTCCCTTTTATTGTGCCATTTTTGCTATTTCAGAGCATCGTACTGTATCCACAGGCAATAATTTAGCAGTTGTTTATCAGGAGCTTTCATGAAGCTTTGAATAGTATTATAACATTCAGTAACACTAGCAACAACATTTCAGAATCTGTGCCAGTTTACATGGGATATCCGTGAATGTAGTTGTTCAAGGATGCATGACCCACATAACCTATAAATGTGATTGGAAGTTACGCTGCTGGCATAGGCTGATGCATAGCAGAACAGAACCCTGATTAACCATGTAATTCACAGGCTGGGAATATATTGTCCTAAGAAACATTCGTTAGATGCAATCAGAGTTTGAAGCGGTCAGATGAAATTAAAATGTACTGTTTGCTTTCCTCCATCCCCTCTCCCCTTGTGTTTTTTCTTCGGTAGCCCTCTTATTTATTTATTTATTTACATATTTATTTTATTTCCAGAGCTGGAAAATACTGCTTTGATGAATCTGTTCCTCACCCTAAAGCTGTCTGTCTGTTCTTCATCAGAAAGCAGGTCGCAGTTCAGTGAACAGAAGAAAAGATTTTAATAGAAGCTCTGCCAAGGGCTGTAATGCATCATTTTAGGGCCCTAATTACATTACAATGACAAATATCAATGGTGACAACAGCAATAACCTACATCCTTTAATGGCTATGCTGGAAAAGGAGTTTGGGCGCTGCGCCATCAGATTAGACTTGGTTTCAAAACATAGGCCATTAGAAGTGTGTGTGTCCACAGTATTATTGGCTGATAACTGAAGCCCGGTGGAAGGACCTGTAAATAAATGAAGCCTCTCTAAAGCCTAGTCCCATGGGAAAAAAGATGTAAAATTAGATGATTGTGGAAGCAGCCGTGTTTCTGAGGCAACTTTGGCTTTTCATGTGAGGAACTGAATGACTGATTTTATGAAATCATGCTTTTTCCTTCTCCTGCCAGTTAAACTGATCGTGAAAAACCCATTGACCTGATGTCTAAGAGAAAAAAGAGCCCCTAAATTGGTTATGAAATGTAAGGTTTTAAATACCTGTATGAGTGTAGAAATGTGGAGTTGGTCTTTCTTTGTGTCGGAGTTTGTACCTTATGCAAAGAAGAGTGAGTTTCCAGGCCCCCACCAGGGGCAGTAGGAATAGGTCTACTGAAATGCTAACCTGTGTGAGCAGTATAAGCCTTCAGGGTTTAGGGCAGCATCGCAAGAAACCCACTCAACTAGCTTCTGGAGGCTAACTGCTTTCTCTTGTACATTTTGCGGAATACAATCAAGCCTATTACTGTGGCATTATCTCCCACAGTTAACTGCAGAAACAGTTGCAGTGTCAAAACAGACTGTACTTCGTATTTACTATGTGAAAATGTCTGGTGCAAGACTTTCCTTGGTACAGAATGTGTAATGCCCGTCCTATCATTTGTGCATGTACACAGTGTTTTGCTTCATGCCTTTGGCCTGCCTGTGGTCTCCAAAGACAGGCAATCTCTGTCTTGGTCATGCTGTGCCTCTGCAGTCTGCTGCTCAGTTGGGCTGTTTCTTTGCTACCTGAGTGTTGAGGGTGATAAAATGTACGCACAACCATGCAACTGGGGACACTCACTATTAGGGGAAACGAAGACTGTTTTAATAAGGAAAAATTGTAAGCACTTTGATATAGCAAGGGCTTCTTGGATTTGTTGTGACTGGCCTAGTGGGCCCCTTGTCTAGCTCAGAAATGTTGCTGGGGAATGTTTCCACATCACTTGAAGCTGTTTTAGCAAGTTCTTTTTCTTCTCCTTAGGCTGTACTGGGTGCTGTCTCCATCAGCTCACTTCCCTGCATACAGCATGAAAGGACTCGCTTTTCTGCACTCCAGTGGGATTGATATAAAGAGATTTATTGCAGTTGTGTAACTGTTCATATTCAGTCACCTGTTTTCAGTTACTTACAGCTTTTTGGAAAACTCTTTTTCACTTAACGCTTCCCAGATTCAGAATCTGCCAGAGGTGTATTTTTGTATAAATATTGAGCAAATATGTTTCATCCACTTTTTGGCCAGAAGAGCAGTAGAAGAGAGACATATTTCTGTTAGGGAAGGGGGAGGGAAATGATCAAAAGGAAAACATCATAGCTGAAATAACTTGAAATAGCTATGGTCGAGTACCTTAACTGAGAAGAAATGCCTTAGAGTGAATTGAATAAAATTATTTTTGTTGACTAAGCTATATTCTAGCTGAACTGTAATTTATGGGTTTGATGGAGAAGCCAGTGAAGTTTTACAGCCTGTGTTACCCAGGAGGTCAGATAAGACAATTGTAACAGTCCCTTCTGGCCTTAAAATCTATGAATCTTCAAGCCTTTTAAAATTAGATGCTGAGCTCCTGCATGGCACTTCGAACCAGTTTTGTTCTCATTTTCTTAGCAGTGCAGTAAGGTACCCAGCTAATGTGGCTGAGGTGGAAGACCGGTTTTCCAGAGGCTCCCCCCAGGAGCTGTGCAGAAGGTGGGTAAGGTTGTGATGGGCATTTTAAAGGTAGATAGGAGGAGTTGTTTTGCAGCAGAAAAAAAGCGTGATGTGCCTTTTTTTACTATGGCATATATGTGAGTTAAATGGCAGGTCAGAGGGGCTTCAGCTTATGCCAAGGCAAGGGGCATTTTGGAATTTTCTGCTCAAATGGAAAAGCCTCGAAGAACAGAATGTGTAGTTTTCTGTTTGACTTTAAAGCACTTGGGAGATTCCTTTAAAAAATAGCAGTGTGGCTGGAACCCAAAATTTGGAAATTACTGGATTAATGATGCTTGAACCACTACAGCTCCAGTACTCGACAACTGTGCCTGGTATTACAGTCTAAATTCTGTAATAAAATGTTTTTTTCTCAAGTAATGCTGTATTGGATTGTGCAGCCTCTCTGGCTGAGGCTTAGATGCACACAACTTGTCGCTTCCAGTACTGCTTTGTGTAACTAGCAGTTCATAAATTTCCATGTCAACTAGTATAGTGAACACTGTCTGTTTAAAGGAATATTTAAGTTTTACATTGTGGGATATCTGGTATTATAGGTATGTAGAGAACTTTGAAATTTGAAGATAATTTAGCTTTGTGGTGAACAGAACATATTCTGAAATGTCCTATAAGGTACCTATGTTGGTGAATAAATAGAAAAGGGGTAGTAGACGAATCTAAAACGTATATTAAAATGCATAAGTGTTTTAACAAGATGAGGACTTGCATAAACAGCGCAGGCCAGTAAGAAGATACAAGGATAGTGTAGCATAGAAATTGCTGTATAAATAACCTGTGGGAGTCTAGATGGATTTCAGAGAAATTAAGTTGTTTTATTTGCAAAATAGCTTTAGTAATTTGTATGTATCACACAGTATGCACAAGGGGGCAGAGTTAGTTTCATATGTACTCTTACCTCTTGCAAACCATGTCTGTTAAGTAGCTGTGTAACTATAATATTCCTTGAACCCAGATTTATTTTATGGGACCTTCTGGCTTTTTTTACTGCTACTTCTGAGCCTTTCTGTTCTATAGATTCTTTCCTAAGTGTTTGCTGTTTAAAAGACAGCATAGCAAAAAGGCTGGAAGGTTTGCTGTTAAAAGAAGGAAGGCTAAATTGCATAAGTTTGTATCTCTTCATCATACGGTTAGTGACTTTGCAAGAGGAAGAGCATTCTGTCCTACTGTATAATGAGGAATTGGTCCTGGTTAGAATTTATTATAAGAAACTTATGATATATTGTAGGGAAGTCTGTGTTGCTTAAATTCTGGTTTTGGAGCTGTAATTCTTGTGTTATCTCACCAAATCTTCCCTGTGTCTATTGAGATTTGCAGATTAAATACACAGAATAAGAATTAATCTCCAGCATGAAAATACAGAATTGTATATTATTAATTTCTGATCACAATTGCAACATGAAAGTGTCTGCTGTTAACCTTGGGTTTGATAAAAGCATAAGTGTGATACAAGACTGCAGTTTCTCTTTCTGAAATATGTGGTAGAATGATTATTAGTGAAGTTGTATATTACAATGCTAGTGTTCTCATGATATGCACTGTTAGCAGTAAATGGTTTATTTGTTCCCTTTGCTTACAACAGCGTTTCTGTGATTGCAAATGATTCTTGCTTTTGCATTGTAGGAGAGAGTTCAGTTTGATACACAGAATTTTGTTTATCTTTTTTGTTACATGTCCTAAAGGTTTTGTTCTTTAAATACCTGTGACTGTGTAATCAAAATTAATTAGTCTTTGTTCTAAACAGCGTTTTTTAAGAGGACCTTTTAAGCCAGAAATTACTAGCTTCCTAAGTATTTTTTAATTGATATCCAAATACTTTTATTATTTTGATAACATGTCCTGGCCAGAGGATTGCCAGAGATGAAAAAAAATAAAATGTCTCTTTAGTGCTCATGGGTGACAATTGCATTTTAGAATTTACATAATTGAACCTCTTTTTTCTTGTAACTTGCAGGCAGAAATTGTCAAGAGGCTGAATGCTATATGTGCACAAGTCATTCCCTTCCTGTCCCAAGAGGTAGGTAGTCATTTGTACCACTTCTGATGTAAATGATTGCCTCATCGTATCTGTTACAAAAGTGGAACTTTGCACTGACATGGTTTCCTTATGAATCTCTTGGCACTTGCAGATGACTTTCCACTGTGTTGTTATCACTGTAACTTCATTATCTTCCCTAAGCCTATTATAATGTTATTTAAATATATTTATGAAATTGAATGTGTTGTAGTGTAATAAGCAAAATTTTAGTTGTTTAAATATTTTTCTTTAATATATGGTACAGTTTTTCTTGCAATTATGATTTTATGGGTCTGAAATCAGAGGACAGCTTGCAAAAATGGTAGAAAGACATAATTTGTGCTATATCCTTGGCAATGAGCATTAAAGTTTGGCAGAAACTTCTATTTTGGTACAAGTAGTGATGTTCAACACAGTAGGCATAGAAATGCAGCTTTTTTTCTGCCTTTTTTCTCTCTGCATCCCCCAGATTACTTACTAGCTTAAATACTTTTATGGTTTTTTGTGTATTTGGGGAATATAAACAGAAGATTGAAACTTGCTGTGAGCTAATTTCTCTAAGCACTAATTTTTCCCAAATTAGGATTGGTATTTGACTGGTATTATTGTGAGTGCATTGTAGATATTGGGGAGCACTGGGCTTTGGGGGAGTTGGTGGGAGCTAATGAGAGAGCTTTGGAGCAACTGGCATGTGTGAAGTAAAAGGAAGGTACGGCTCATTAAAGGAGACTTTGGTTGGATAATGGCTTCCCCTGTCCACCCTGCTGGAGGAAAGGAACTGGAAACTGGGGTCTGCTGGTGCAAGTTGGCATGCATCTATTTAGCACATGGTTTCATTTCAATCGTACGATCTGTAGCTGGGAAGACAAAGCTGGAAGGCGTATTTTTGTGCATTACATCTGTAAAACATCATGTCTGAGAATATGATGCAACTATTTCTGCTACCTTTTCAGCTGTTCCATAAAATGCCATTGCTTTTCAAGAGAGCTGCTCAACCTGCTGCAAACGAAGCTGTGTGCAGCTAATGCGCTGCATGTGTGCACGTGTTTGTATCTGTGTGTATTTCAAATGAGAATAATGCTATCAAAAGTAGAACCTGACAGTGTTCAGGACTGCCACTGTACTCTCTGCTTATTAAGATGGATTTGTGGAAATTAAATGATATGTAATGTTCCAGCTATATTGCTGGGGGACCAGAATTCAAGTTCTACATGGATCTGAAACAAGTATCTGTTTTGCTCTTTGACTGCTTCAGAATCTCTATTCATGTAGTTACACAGTTTCTTGTGTCTTGACAGTGCAGTTGATAGTGACAGTTTTCATGTTGGGCTTGGGAAAATCTTGGTAGTTGTTTGACCAATGTTAGTAGGTCATATTTAAATCAGTCTATATTGGCATATGCTGAGTGTCAAAAGAGAACCAGATTCGAGTATTCTGTTAGTCTTGGTTTCTGACTGATTTGTGTCTTTAGAAAGTGAGTGTCTTAATGGAATTCTCTTTATTTCATCATCTAGATTAATTGAGGATTGAATGCAGCATGCTTTTGCTGTTCATGCATTTTACATACAGTCTAATTGTGGAATAGTGGCTGAAAAATGTGATCAGGCTCCTTTGTATTGTGCCTGAGGGAAAAATGAACAAAATACAGTGGTTGCATGCACTGATGGCAACATTTTTGCCTCATAATAGCACCAGGTTAACTTGTCTTATTGCTTGTTAACTTTCTAAGGAATCAATGGCTTGTGATAACTCACTTAAAAGTAAGAAATTGTGGGCAAAATCACTAGAGATCTTGAGAATAGGATGCAATTATAATACATCACCCTACTGTGTACTACTGTCTGCTTTGTTTCAGGGATAAATCCAGTAAAGTATACAGTAAAATCTTCAGGCTTCAGTCAGTTTTACCGTGCTGTAAGTTGTCTAAGCATATATTGAAAACAAAGTTCCTAACCTGCCTAAATATGCAGTCAAGTGGTACCTTGTTTTTATATTGACCCCACCTTAGACAGACTGTAAAAAACAGCACCAAGAAATACAAGCTTCTCATTTTGATAAGAAAGAGTGACTTTGTGGTCGAGAGATGAGATGGACCTCAGGGGCGATGCGTGTTTGATTTCTGCTGTGGTTTTGGGCTTCCTGTGTTGCAACAGTAATTTTCCATCTGTAGTGATGTTATGAGGTACCAGAGTACTCAAAATAGTTCCTATTGCATAAGGTGAAAAGGATGCCTTTAAGGATGTAGGTAAATACTTGGAGGTTGTCACTCATTTAACTTAGTTATGATCTGCTGCAGCTGGTATAAATGGCTCACATTATTGAATGATCTAGCCAGTAAGATGCAATTAATTTTGTGTCTGAAGCCATAGACAGTGCCTCTGCTAATTTACATTTCTCAACTGAATTTACCAGCTGCAGCAGAGTGTGACACTTCACCCTGTGACTTTCAAGGTGGGGCTGGTTCCTGTCTGCTCAAGGTGCTATGTGTGGCTGCTTGCAACCTGTGGCAATTATTGTGAGCTGTCAAGTGCTGAACAACCTCATGTGCTGGATAGTGGTATTTGTTCAATGTGTCTGGAGATACTCATATATCGCAGTTATCTTCTTTTCAGTAAGTATTGCCTGTGTTTATATTCATGAGACACACACAAGCTGGCTGATGTACAGCTAGCACTGTAGTTGTGGCAACCTGGAGCTCAGCACAACCTGCAAAAGCTGTTTAAGAAGCCAGATAAATGTTCATAGTATTGATCCCTGTCAACTTCCTTGGCACAATGTAAGAATTACGTAGGCTGGAGAAGGCTCTAATAAACTATTCTTGGAAGGTGCACTTTCCCTTTCAGCTGCCAGTGAAGTAGCTAATAATAAGCTAGATGGGTTATTTTTTAACAGGGATCTTCAGTTTCCTGTGCACATTAAGGTGGCCAAATATACTTAGCAGTACAATACAGTGCCAGGCGCTGGCATGCATACATGCAAACAAACATCAAAAGGAAATGCTGCATGCAGTTGTCTTCTTTAAAACATAATATTAGTTGATTATTTTCCTTTTATGAGATTGATGTGGTTCATAATGTGCTTGCTGTTCTTTGTACATACTTTCCCTAGAGGTGCTTCTAAAGTTCAGTAAATTTGGATGAGGAGTGTGAGATCCATTATACAGAAGCAGAGCAGGAGTTCTTATGTGCTGTTCAAAAAGAAGTAGGTTTTGTTTTGAGATGTAAGATGCTGAGAAGACAAAATTATTTGCCTCCATCTTAAACTTGCCACAGACTAGAGTTTAGATAGTAAGTACAAGGAAATTGTCAGAGATTTGTAATCCTCCTGCCATGGAAGGCATCTCATTAGCAATTTAGGCATATATTGCTAATAATGTTCTTACATTTTTGTAAAGTGGTTATTATATCTTGTCTGAGTTATGGTGCCTGGATGCAGTGACCCAGCTTATCCCTTTTAGAATTCAAAGTGTGTGCTGTACTCCACAGAAAATGTGTATTTGCTCCTCAGTTCTCACTAGCATTTTTGGCACGGCCTTGTTCCATTATGCTGTCTCTAGATCAGGCTTTTCAGAAGGGTAGTGCTGCAGTTCTTAAGCAAGACCTGTACTTCCTCTAAAGAGATAACAGAACAGCAAAATAATCTGAATAAAGCATAGCAAAACCTGTTTGATTCTTCAAAGTGTATTGTTCAGTAAGTTTTGCTTTGGATGTTGATAGCAGCGCTGAGGACAGGCTGTAATTAGGTGTTCTTAACACCAGTGTTGGTATGTGCATACTTGGGGGATTTTGGTGCTCAGTTGCTGCCAGCACAGCTCACCTGTCACTGGGAGTTGGGGAAACTCTGACATGGCATAAAAAGCTTGGATATTTTCCCCCATGCTGCAGTGCCTGTGTATGAGCCAGGGCTAGGTGATGACTGTGGTGAGACAGTGTGATGGTGAAAAAGCCTACATGCTTCTTGTGGTCTCTGTAGCTGTTGCTACCCACTGTGAGACTGAAAGGAGGTGGTTTTCCAGCACAAGGCAAGTGCAGACACATCAGTCGTTACAGAAAGCAAAGAGGGGAGAAGAGAAAAGAGAAGTTAGAAAGGAGAAACAGTACTAGTCTGGGTGACACGTGAGGCAGGGTATTGAGCTCATCACTCTGGCCTGTTAAATGCAGTGCAAAATACTATTTTCTCGTAACTGAAAAAAGCCAGGTCTGTCATTTGCTTGTGTGAACAGAGGAAGGCTAGCATTAGATGTGTGTGAAAGTTGCAACTCTGTGTCTATACTTGATTGGGAAAAAAAGTAACCCTTTTTTGTTGTTGCTGTTTTTACTTGGCTGTAAATAGCTACATGATCGCTTAATGGGCAGGCTAATATATATGCTTGGTTTCAACATAATGCTGCTTGCTGGCCGGGGAAGGCTTTCGATTGCTCAACTGGCCCCTGGGCTCCCTGCCCTTCACCTTGGTTTTGGGTTGCAGTGGGTCCCTGGAGCCCTGTTGGGCTCCTTCTCTGCAGGGAGAGATCCCCACCCATTACTGGAGCCATGGCTGGTAACACAGAGCCACCAGCCCGCCCCAGTTTCAGAAAGGCTGTGAGCAGACGATGCAGCTCTTCCAACCTTCCATGGACTTTCCTGTGCCTTTATCCACTGGAATGCGTGGTTTGTGCTTGTAACTCAAAATAGCCCCAGGGTCACTTGGGGCGGGCCCCCCATGGGGTTTTAGGGAGCTAATCAGGAGTCTGCTCTGTTGCTGCAGTGAGGTGGAAGTGATGGAGGGGCTAATTACAGGCCATCTATTTCCAGTCTTTTGCATACAACACCACTGAAGATTAAATCAATGTTAAAGCAGGTAGCAATAGGAGAGTTTTAATTGTCTCTACCTAATTTAGGTTCAGTGTTACTAGGCCCTTGGGTTTTCTCCTGTCTGTGAAGGCTTGATCCCAAACTATTAGAATCAACGAAAGATGCCTTCTGTGGCTGCTCCAGCAGAAATCTGAAAGTGATATTATGGTGGTATAACCCTTCACCTTCTCTTCCTCTCACCTAAGAATGAAATAATATTTTTTCCAAATTCTTCTGAGAGCCATTCTTTCTGTGTTTGCTATAAGGGAACAGAAAACATTCCAACTCTTGTGGAGTTGACTTATTTTCCAAATCCTGGATGCAAATTGGAGTAATTTCTGCAATAATTTTAGTGATTTTAGGTCAGCTTTTTGTATGTCCCTTGGAAGTTTTTTTTTCCCCTGCCTGTTGCCCTGGGAACAGGATTTAAGTAAATGGGTGTTGGAAGAGAACACTCATGTGCTAGAGCTTTCTGTACCTCAGTGCAAAAATCATTGCCTAGGAAATGGTAGGAAAGACAAGATGACTGTAAACATCCCAGTTAATGATTTTATTAAAAAAAACCCCTGAATATTTTTAAAACTCTTTTTTGTTTTGCATTTTTTGATTACTTGATGAAAAATTCCATGACCCATTTTGGGCATGAATCATCTCCACCAGAAAATGATGGTATAATTTTTTTGATTACCCTGTTGACATGTATAGGGCTTTCAGCTATATGATCAATGAAAGCTGTACCTGTCCTTAACAAGTGATGGTCTGGAGATGAAACCACATTGTCAGGAACTCGAGGCTGGAGCATCATGATTTTCTTTTTTTTTGGTTATCTGTGGTACTGATACACTGCATTATTTTTTCCCCCCCGTGAATGCCAAGAACATGTTTGCTCACTTTCAGCCTACTTTTTAGTCTTTATGTTGTCTTCTTATAAGTGGCGAATTTGGTTTACATTGGCACTGTAGTTTTACAGAACTCTAAAGGAAACTGCTGTGATTCTGTTTCCTTTGCTTATTTGTTTGTTTGTCCTTCATTTAATTCTTCCTTGCTTAAAAACAAACAAACCTTAAATCCATTTTAGTCTTTCTAGGAGTGTTTCTAAATTGCCTCCATTATTTGCATTGTTCCATTTTTCATAGTTGAGGTCAGCATTTCTTACAGTGTCATGGCTTAGGAATGCTACTCCATAATTTAGTACTCCCAGTAAAAAGAAAACCATAAGCTGCTCCCCTCTTCTTCCCTCTCCTGTCCCTCCCTGCCCCACTGTGGGAGACAGAAGACAGCGATTATTGGTTGAAATAAGAACAATTACTCGAAACAGCAATGAGGTAAGAAAGCGATCAGTAACGGCAACAATACTAATAACAAAAATGTACAAAGAGATGGTAATATACAAGCAAAAATGCTCATGTAGCCCAGGACAATGAAAACAATAGTGGACAGACCATCTGACCACCACACTTTTTCCGACCACAAGCCACTCCTACTTTTTCTCCCAGAAACTTCCACCCCCAGTGAGGACATGAGATGGTACAGAATAACAACTGAGATCTGCCTACATGGGTCCAGGCTCCACCCCTCATGGCTATTGTGAAAAATTAGCTCTGTCCTGGCCCAAACCAAGACAGTTATGGGTGGGTGGATTTATATGTTTGGTTTTCCTTGCCCTGAAGGCGTTTATGGGAGACAGTTTATAAGTGAAAATGCCATTTTCGTTTATGTGTTGCACTGAGAATTGTGAAATCTGAGTCCTCCAAGCCCCTGATGTAGCAGTGCCCTTCTTTATGGCACCCTCTCGCAGTGGGGCTTAGGGTGTTCCCTGGGGAGTGCTTTTGATGCTCTTCACCTAACTCTTGTTTTGGAGGTGATCTTGGGGATTTGGGTCCCCGCCTTATTTTGTGCAGCTTTTTGCTCCTGATAAGGATACACAGGAGGAGGTGTTGGATGGTCTCTACCTTGGCTCCATTCTGCCCATATACACAGCCATGGGGTGGCAGACTTGAGTCTTTAAAGAGACCTTTTCCTTCAACTTTGTGATAAAAAACACCTAGATGTTGATTTTGGTACAAAGCTGAGGATTCATTGTTATGGTTTTAGCAACTCTCCAGATAGACAGGATCTCCCTCCTTTTTGGTTCAACCTATGGCTATAAATCAAAGACGTCTCACTCCCAGTGCAGATCACACAATCTGCTTGCTGTTCTCCCTGACCTGTCCTTGCACCTATTTGTTCTGCATCATCCTGATTCCGTGAGGCTGCCTGTGAAGGTTAATTTGCCACTGGTGGAGATCTGAACAGGCATGGATCTGCTTCAAAAATGAGGACCTTATTTTATTTGTAGTAGTTGTCTTCAAGTAAATATCAGCATACAGCATACTGAGTGATACAGTATCGCTCAAACTGAGATAATATAACCACTGAAGCTTGTAAACTATGTTGTTAATTAGACCATGTGTTTTTGATGGACTTTTTAAAGCTACTAAAATTTATATGTTGGAGATTGAAATAATTAGTTCTCTTTCACATATTTGACAGATTTGTGAATGGCATTTTAGATCTCTTTCCTATGGTTGAAATGGTTTGAAATGTACCTAGGAGGAGAATCTGCACATTTTTCAGTAGTGTGAGTGCCATATGCTTGTTGAAAATATATACCTTTCTTTTTCAGAATACTTTTTTAAAAAATTCAGAAAGTTTCTGTGGCTGTAAGGAAACTGGCTTACATTTGAAGTTGGCATATAAATGCAAGAGCACATTGTGCTGAAGAGCAAAAAAGAAGACAGTTTCCATTAGCTAGGTTGTAAAATAGCTTTTTGGGAAGCAAAGCTGTAATTCTTAGCATGTAATGGCATAAAAATAAACATCCTCCCCTTACCTGTACATTTTTGCAGATCAACACGCAATTTGACTGTCTGTTAGAGAACAGTTATGTCAGACCTGCATGTGTTGGAAAAGCAAATAAAAACAATAAAAGGAAGAATCTGTGCTTAGTAATTTAGAAAACAAATAATTTTATTCTGTTTCTGATCTTCATTTATAGCACCAGCAACAAGTGGTGCAGGCTGTGGAGCGTGCCAAACAAGTGACCATGGCAGAACTGAACGCAATCATTGGGGTACGTGGTCTTTTCATTTTAGCTCTGACAGTATTTGTAAATAGCTTTTATTTTTTTTTTCTCCCTTTCATGAACTCATTTCCATCAGATGGGCAAAAAGTGTGGGCAGTGGTGAAGTTCAGTAGCTTAATCTTCATAAAATCTGGTTACTGTCTGAAAACTTTGCCTTGCACTGTGCCAAAAGGACTAATGGGCTAATTAATGTCTGTATTGTATCTATTATTGTATCTATTTTTTTGAGGTTTTGTTTGGTTTTGTCCTTTTTAAGTAACATTGCTTCCTTTGCATACCACCTACCGGTCTGCTTCTGCAGCCACAGTAACAGAAGGACTTCATATGACATACTGTTTTTCCCATCCCTCCTGCCCACATCCTTTTCTGGGTGTTGGCTCAAGACTCTGAATATTCATCACACTTTTCATTTTTAAATTAAAAAATAGCTGTTACTTTAAAAAACAAATAGAACAATCAACCAAGCAGAAAAAACCCCAAAACACCAAAACCAAAACACCCAAAGAAATAACCAAAGTCCATAGCAGAACAACTCATCAATAGTGTGCTTATAGGTGCCCTACAGTCATCTAAAAGTATGAGCGTGTGGAGCCCCTTTTGTAAAAGCTTTACTACCAGTGGTATTAGCCCAGTATAGAGATTTTATGGGTGTGGGCAGCCACAGTGTTTATATTTTACAACTGGAGAGGACAGACATAACAACAAAAGCCATGGCTGTTCACACTACATAAAAAAAAGTTGAGAAGTCATAGTTTAATAGCACATTATACTCATGTATAATTATGCAGGTGGTGCAAGCAGTTGTTTAAGTTATTCTGGTGAAGACACAACTGTACTTCTTTTCTTCTACACCCGCCCAAATGCTTTTTCTTTTGTGTACGGATTATCCAGAGAAGTATTTTCCTTTTTTTTTATTCAGTGTATCAAACACACTTTGAAATTCTAATTATTC
Organism: Chiroxiphia lanceolata; assembly: GCF_009829145.1. Lineage (NCBI taxonomy): Eukaryota > Metazoa > Chordata > Aves > Passeriformes > Pipridae > Chiroxiphia > Chiroxiphia lanceolata. Next base: position 35,498,922 of record NC_045671.1, read on the forward strand.
CATTTACTTTCATTAAAATTCAAATTGCTGAGTGAAGATGTGCATAAGGGTCGCAGAATAATCAATCTGAAGATATTGCTTCAGTTACACCTCCATCTTTTAACAAGGAAATCGGGCCTTTCTCATCATTGGTGACAGTAGTATAGAGCAAGGATCTGACTGTAGCTTGTTTTTACTAGGCTATTTCTAACTTTGTTTTGTATCTCTGACCACAAGAAAACATTGGTAGTCAATTAGAAATTATAAATGGAAAAAAGTAACCTTTATTTCCTCTGAAGTGCCCGTTAGAAAAAAGGGGGTGAATCAGAGCGCGCCGTGTAGAATCATGAATAACATTTGTTGTATGTCTTTTACACTCCTGTGGGAAGAGTGGGAAGTGAATAATTTCCCAATTAGTTTTCATTACCTAACCAGAAATATTGCCTTCTATTAACATTCTTTGCATAAAGTAAGTAGCTGAAGGTTGGCTTCTTAGTTAAAGAAGCTTTTATACGTGTGTGCTGCATGTGCATATATAGCATGTGTGTATACGTCCATGTAGAATGTGTGATGTTACAGATACTGGCTATTGCACTCCTTATTTAAGTTTATCCTGCTTTCATGAACCGCTAAACCATGCAGAATAAATATAAACAGACTAGACACTTGTCTGGGAGCCTGGCAATAGCTTCTGTTGGTCTTCCCTCCACCAGACAGAAGTAAATTTTCTCTTGTTTCCTGCTGTCTGAATTTATCTCTTCATGTCAACTAAAATTCTATTGCTTCAAAGTTTTTTAAACTATCAGAATTTTGGATTTGTGCGTTAAAATTAGACAGCCCTCGTGTCCTCACAGGACTGATTTTTACCTTGCTCTACTGCCTTTTTTCACTCCTAAGTTTTATGTTGACTTAGCAAATGCTGTGCGTCCCTCTCTTTAGTTTTACAGAAACAGGAGCAATATGGACTGCAATTTTTGTGTTCCTCACATTTAAGGAGAAGTAATCTCATGCAATCTTTGAAATATTCATTTTTAAAAATGGAATAAATAGGAAAGACAGTTATCAAGTTTGTGTTGGATGAGTATCCACAATAAGAGAGATTAGAGAGATTTAAAGTCTGAAAATGTAACATGGGACTAAAAAGGCTTGTCATACTTTGTGAAGTGAATACCCATAAAAATAAAACAAATAATGTAATTAGAAATTATGCCTTTTATATATATCTGATTAGATTGTCTTAAATAATTTTGCTGTTTGGTAATTCTGGCAGTTTGTGTTCTTTTAACGCTGTGGTACTAGAAAAACTTCCAAAGTATGTTTAACCCATTGAACTGTGTATCAGACAAAGACGGAAGCAGTGTTTGAATGTTTGAAATACAACTGTAGCTTAAGTTTCTCTGTGCTTTGAGTGAGTCCTGTTCAGTTCACCTCACTCATGCTAAACTCCTTCAATTCGCACAGAGCAACCCTGGGTGTCATTTTAAAATGGATTCTACCACAATGGAATATGCCACAAGAAGAGAATCAAACGTGCACGGATCACGTCTCTCTTTATGTTTCACACACACATATATTTTTGTATGAATGTGCTCTAATTTAATGGAATCTGATGAAGCACCTTTTAACTTTGCAATATTATTCTATCTTCATTGGTAAATGAACCAAATCACTGATCCATGCAGTTTAAATGCAAAATACTGATGTGAACCCAGAATCTGGAGAGGCTGCTTGTTCTTCTGACAATAAACTAGTTATGTTTAATGGAATGAAACACAGTTATAATGACTTCTTTCACAGGTCATGTTCAGTTGAAAATTGTTGACGGGCTCAAACAAGTTAGATATCATCTATCATCTCCTGGAGAGATTCAGTGAGAAAAACTAAATCAAAACTGTGTATATCATAAGCATGCTGCAGGAGGACTGTAAATCTGCAGGCATACAGACTCTGCATCTGGTGTTTGCCATGGATGGTGTGGTGTAGCGTTCTTGCTTGGGGCCATTGGAAGTGCACATCCAGAGCTGCTTCCCAGGCTGGGTGTGCCAGGATGAGCCATGTGATGTATCCAGTTGATCTTGTCATGTGTCAAAGCTGCCGTGTTTTTACATTGGAATCTGCAAGATCGCACTGTTAGAACAACACATGAATCATAGCCTTAAGTCAGCAATATAATCTAATTAGGAATGATGTTTTCATTTCCTCAATTAATAAATTGAGTTGTCTAACTTTCTTAAAATGTTGGGGTTTGTTTTTTTTAATCCATTATACAATACAATTGAAACACGCTGTGTGAGTGTGGTTACATTTTAATGAGGGAACCAGGGAATTAACTTGTAACTTTTTAAGAATTTTATCAGAGTATTGTTTTTTTTCCTGCTGTTTAAAGTAGTAATTTTTCAGCTGCAGTTGGGGAGTAAGGGAGAAATAAAGGCTACTGCTTGTATGCTTGTTTATCACTTGAAAAAAGATAAATACACCAAAAACTGAAGAACAGATATGTGATGGTGTTGAAAGAAAATGCAGTTTAGCACAAGAAATGCTGAACCTCAATTTTTAGCAGTGACATTTTAATGATAGGAAGTCTGCAAAATTATTTGCCATCAATTGTGAAGGCAATAACAAGCCTTGGTGGTTTTTCACACCCTCTGTGTTAAGTGCTTTCAGAATGACAGCGTAAACTGTGTTGGAGAACTCCAAGGAAGTAAAACTGATTAAAATGTTCATGCTTGAATGGTGCTGATGGAATAGTTCATTTGGACTTTCTCTACCTCCTGCAGCTCAAGCTGAAATATTAAAATTCAGTGAATTTAAATCTCTCTCTCCTCAGCTCAGGAAAAAAACATTACATTTTAATAGGTTTTAAACTCATAATTCATTGGTTTGGAGCAGCACTATTAAATCTATTTAAACATTACTTGTATTACTAAGGAAATGATTGAAATAATTTTTTTCTTTACCATTCTGTACATCTGAAGAAAAAAAAGGATGGATTTGGTTTAATTTTTAAGCATTTTGTTTTATTATGCCACTTTTGTTATCTTCTTTAAAAAAAATAGCAAATGTCAGTTACTGGAAGAAGGGACTCCTTCTGCCTTGTCTTATATAATTACCAAGCTGTAATGTTCCTTCTTAAATACACTGCTTGTCACAATTTCTACCCTGTATTTGAGGCCAAGGTGCTTGTTTGACCCATCTCAAAAGGTTTGTAATTTTTGGTTGTTTGGTTGTTTTCAAGTGAGTGGTCATTTTACAACTATATAGCAGCATTGCATAGCAAACACGGAAAGCTTTGAAAGCAGTGCAGTGCACACAACTTGAAATGAAAATTTGGTATCAGTGCCAGCCGTCATTGCTGTGGTGCCAGTTGTCTGGGGTTCCAGATGCCAGATACTGAGGCACTTCTTCTTTACATTGGTGCTTAACGTGCAGAGGCATCTCCTGCTCCTCACAGAGAGGGTGGATTGTTTCTGGCTTATGTGTGTGCTTGTGCTGTAAGGAGGATTGAGGGTTTTCTGTTTGAACCGACGCAGGCAGTTTGAATGGAAAAGTCATTCCTGCCCAGTGTGTGCATTCAGGAACAATAGTGGCAGGGAAGGTGGGGAAGTGCAATAAAACAAGCATGGGGACAACAGTCTCTTGTCTCTCCAGCCCTTCTGTATTGCTTGTTTAAAGGTGTGTTAAGCAGTGGTTGAAGCTTAAATCTTTAGACAAGTTGGTGACCTGCTGTATATTGTACACAGGTTGTTACAGTGGGAAGGTGGCAGAAGAGGTTGACTTAATAGGTATGTGCTTTGAGTTGTGTTTATTTGTGTACCCTTGATATGTCTGTCTCGTACTGACCTCATAAGTCACCAATGTACCTGTAGCAAATGCGGATAGAGCCTTCCCAAATCTTCGTTCGCGAAGCCCAGCCATGATGATTTGTGTACCCTAACAAAATGCTGAAATTCGTTGCTCCCCATTTAATTACTTGTTTGCTGATTGTATATTGAGAGTGTGTGGTGATGTGGTTCTGCAATTTTTTTTTCGATCCTGCCTAGTGCCTGATATTGAATTGTAGAAGGAACTGTAGGTGCCTTTTGGATGAGCATTTTTGGTTTTGAGTTATTCACCTGAAGTCTGGCTAAGTTAAAGACACCCTGTTTTTTGGGTGTAAAGAGCTGTTTTGGAGGGATTTGTTGTCTTATTCCGATGTGCCGGCTTCAGAGAGTGCCTTGAAGGTGAGGCCTCATTTAAATAAATCTCTCCCATATGCAGCATTATCTTGATTTAAAGAAGCTGAAATGAGGCACAGGAGTTTTTTAGAGATTTCCAGGGGAATTAATTAGAATGTAAATAGTTTTCAGGTACCATATTTACTGAAAAAACATTCTGAGGATGGATTTTAAATACTGTTGCTACTCGTAGAATGGGCTGACTCTGGTTTTTTGCTTTTTCACCTACCTTCAATAGCTATGGTAGCTACTGAATTTATATTATCTATTACTATATGAGCAGTCAGTAACATTGCAGTGTGAAGTGCTGACCACTTAGTAACATCTAACTACCAGTATGCTGGTGCCAGAGGCCTCGCTCCTTATGCTTAAGTACGTGCATATGACATGAATGTTACAGCTCACACACTGTATCTGATCAGGCAGGAGAGCTGGCTTTTGCTTCCATGTTTCTCAAGGTTTTGCAAACCCTGGTACCAAAGCTATGTGATCACTGTATCTTTTTTTTTTTTCATTAGGATTAATCAGTGCAGATATGAGGAGTCCCATGGAAAATTTTTGTGATGTTCTACAGCATGAACATTTGCAGTATTTTATTTATGACTTATTTTTGTATGCTTTTACTTCACATACAGTAGAAAGGAGAAAACACTTGCTGATGTGGCCTGTACTCCCATATATGGAAGGTGTTGCCAACCAAATACAGATGTACTGTGCTCCATATTGGTCTTTTATATGCCATATATTACCTTCAGTGATGGCCTTATACCAGTGCTTTGTAAAAAAAGAAGTGTGTCTGATTTTAAAGTATTGTGAAGGCAGGGGTTTTGCAGACGTGTTTCATTGCAAAATTAGCAAGGTTTATGTACTAAGGGGAGATGCCATCCATTTAAATGGGTACCCTTACTGTACAGTATAGCCAAAAGACAGTTGTTACTGTGTCCTGGTTTCATAACACAAGAGTTCTGATATCACCCCTTAACAAGGTTGTATGTTTGCCATCTAGACTTTTTCCCAACCCCACTTGGTAGGCTGCTGCCTAGAGCTGTGAATGAGGACCAGGACTCTCTACAGTGGATCAGTTAAGTGTTTGCATTTCTTCAGGTATGTGGGTAGTTCTTGTATCTTCAGTCTTAATTACAGGACAAAACAAGGGCTTTAGTGCTTAACTGGGATGGACACTAAAATACTGCGTAAGTGTTTCCACGTGTTAAGTTAATCCATAAAAAAGGAGTTTGGGAGGTCTTAAATATTTTAAGTTGTCTGATATTTCAGAATGTTTGATTTTCATTAGTGAGACCATTCCTTGCTTATCGTTTGGTGAACTTCTCACAGACACTTTCTTAGTATATGAATGCGTCACAAACACTGATGAACTTAATCCAGTAATGTTTCTGGAACAAGGGAGTAGTGCTTTCCCTGTTGCACCTTCGAAAGAGACTGAAGCAAAAAGAAAAAGTGGTCCTTCCACAGTCTTAGAGCTGCGACTTAAATCCAGGTGATTTGATTCTTCCTTTATCAAAACCCCTGTAAATGGGAAACTGCAATTAAATCACTTTAAGTTTCAGTTACTTGACTAACAGACACTACATCAAAGAGGCAGAACGCTACATCTCTCAATTAAATTGCTTGGAGAGGATAATAATATCCACATGTTCTAACACCTGTGGGAAGAGGCTGCTCACCTCCGAGAAGAGCAGGCATTACAGTGCTCTGCACAGGACCAGAGCTGCACCAGAAATGGCAGTTTTTAAAGACACAGAACGGGTTGGAAGGAGTGGATCAATCCACGCAACCCAAGTTCTTATCCTAAGCAAAGACAACTTGCTGAAATCCAACACAGTCTATATTTGTGTATTGTGCGTATAATGAAACATAGTTTTAGCACTTAGAGTTATGGAGCTTGTATTTCTCAGTAATTGCTATGTAGAAATTCGACTGGTAAGGATTGACTTTATAAGATGCATTAGAGAAATGCACATGTGAGATGTGTAACATGCATCTCTTTTTTGCTGATACTACATGACTCTAAAACTATACCTTGTGAGGAAGCTTTGAAGTAAATTATAGTTGCCACATTATCATCATGGCTAGGCTTTGTGAACGAAGATTTGGGGAGGGCTCTACCCACTCTTGTTACAAGCGTGCTGGTGGCTGAAAAGGCCAGTACAAGACAGGCACATCAAGTTGCAAAAGGCACAGCAGAAAGACTCCTTAGGTGGTATATTCTGCAAGACATGATTCTTTCTGCGCTGTCTTTTCTCCTCAAGAGTGATCCTGCGTGCGTTCTCAAAAGCATCAGCAGCATTATAGATGGTGTGTCTCCAGACCTCCCAAATGGAGGCCAGAGTGGACCAGTAATGTTGATCGATATGGCCAAGGCTGAGGTGTTGTTTCAGGGAGTCCTTGTATCTTCTCTTTGGGGCTCCTCTCTTTGCAGCAGCCGGTGGCAAGTTCACCATGGAGCAAGATCTTAGGGAGGCGGTGGTCCTTCATCCTGGAGACGTGCCCTGCCCAACACAGCTGTGTTCTCAGCAACATGACCTCAATACTAGTAACTGGTACTTGTTCTAGAACAGGTGTATTGGTCACATAATTTGACCAGTGGATGTTTAGGATTGTACAGAGGCAGCGTTGATGGAAGCGTTCTAGGAGTCGCAGGTAGTGGCAGTAGATGACCCATGATTCAGATCCATATAAGAGAGTAGACAGCACTATGGCTCTGTAAACACTGATCTTTGTACTTCAAGTGTTTATTTTGCCAAACTCTTTTATGAAGCTTTCCAAAAGCACTATATGCCTTAGCTAACCTGTTGTCTACCTCTCCATCAATCTTACCATCCGAGGAGATGAGGCTACCAAGGTAATTAAACTGCTGGACTGATCTGAGCACTGATTGGCCAATGGTGATATGGGGATGATGGAAGACTTCCTGAGGTGTGGGTTGATATAGAATTTCTGTCTTCTTTAAGCTGACTTCCAGCCCAAAGAGCTCAGCAGCATCTGCAAAGCAGGATGTTAAACACTGCAGAGCTGCTTCTGTGTGGGTGACAAGGGTGTCGTCATCAGCATAAAGCAGCTCCCGAACAAGATGGTTTAAGGTCTTAGTGTGGGCCTTCAGTCACCTTAGGTTGAATAGGCTTCCATCAGTACGATATCGAATGTAGATACTGTCCTGATCATCGAGGTCTGCCATGGCCCTTTGGAGCCATCCTGCTGAAAAAGATTGTGAATAGAGTTGGTGCAAGAACGTAGCCTTGTTTCACACCATTCTTTATTAGAAAGGGCTCAGAAAGTGCATCACCATATCTGACTTGGCCGTGCTGATCCTCGTGGAGTGAGATGATCATTTTAAGGAACTCTGGGGGACAACCTAAACATTCCAAAATCTTCCATAGACCTTTTCTGCTCACAGTATCGAAAGCCTTGGTGTGGTCAACAAAGGTTACATAGAGACCTTTGTTCTGTTCCCTACACTTCTCTTGCAGTTGTCTGAGAACAAATCCCATGTCTGTGGTACTCCTGTTGGCTCTGAAACCACATTGGCTTTCAGGTAGAAGTTCTTCTGCTATAGCAGGTATTATTCTGTTCAAGAGTATTCTTACCAGAATTTTACCAGCAATGGAGAGCAGAGTAATAGCACGGTAATTTGAACAGTCTGATTTAGTACCTTTCTTCTTATATAGGGTAATGATGACTGCATCACGAAGGTCTGATGGTAGTTCACCTAGTTCCCAACAGCACACCACAAATTTGTGAAATTTAGCATGGAGTGCAAGGCCCCCATGTTTCCAGACTTCAGGTGGAATTCCATCGACCCCAACTGCCTTGCCAGTTTTCACCTGCTGTATGGCCTTAAGGGTTTCTCCTAAAGTGGGGGCAATATCCAATTCATTCTTCACTGGTTGCTGTGTGATGGACTGAATAGCTGTCATGGTTTGAGATCTCCAAAATCCAATTCCCTAGCTCCATTCCCCCCTCCCACATCTCAGCCCAGTGAGAGATGATTCTTTCCAGACAAAACACACCAGACTCAAAGTGGGGGGAAAGGGAATATATTACAATGACTGTACAAATAAATACTATGATACATTATATACAACCTTAGCTATCTCTACCATGACATAAGTATTTACAATGGATCAGATCTCTTCTCCCCTCCAAATAAAAGTCCCAAGAGGGAAGAAGGACAGATCCCTTCTAGTCTCTGAGCAGCAGGATCTTCTACAGCAGCAGTCATCTGTCCTCTTCACATGCAGCAGCTGATAGCTGGACTTCTGCCAGCACTCACAAGGGGAAAATTCAAGTTCCTCTCGGCCCCTTGACGCAGGCAGAGGGGTCTTCCGTGGGCTGCGTTCACCCCAGACAAAGGTCATTCCACCACGGTCATATCAACGGAACACAGGAGTCTCCGTGACGGTCTGGTATCTTTAGGGGACTCAAGCCCCTTGCAGAGCTTCTGTGCCCTGCCTCACGATGGCTGCGAGCTTCTTTGTAGCTTGCAGCGAGGGAGGGCCCCAAGGTCTACCTCCTACACACTGTCCTGGCTGAGCTCTCAGGACGACTGAGCTTCTTAGCTCCTTTCTGCAATGCATGTCGCACTTCACCCCTCCCTTCTAGGACGTGAGGGGTCTCCGAGGAGTTTGGGGGGTCTGGTTCAGTTCTTATCCCCAAAACTCTGTCTCTCTGCTGCTGTCTCTCTCTCTCTCTCCTTCCAGAAGTTCTCTCCTGCTTGGCTGTAATGCCTCTGCTGCTTCGTCTTATCTCTTCTGGCTCTGTGCCACCGTTTCTCCGGTCAGTGCAGTTCTGTCGCTGCCGCTGCTGCTCACAGTGAAGAAACATCTCCCAGCTCAACTACAGACACTTAGCCCAGTCTAACACTGTTGCAAGTCTCTGCAGTCCCCCCAGCAGGGGCCCCAAGGGGCTCCGAGCCCCCTTCCTCGTGGTCTTACAACATGGCTACCACCTCTTCAACCTCCAACCAAGTGTTTCAGGAGAGGCATCTATAGAATCTATGGAACGGTTTTTGAGCCTAGTTTGAAGATTTACCTGGAATGTGTCTCTCACTGTGGCTGATTGGAGATTGTTAGAATTGCTCATAGATTTAACCACTTGGATCTCTCTATGATCGGTAGCATTGCTTAACTTTTCTTCTAGCTTTTATTGTTTTGATTCGTGATACATCGCAGATGATACTTTTTTCACTTTTCAGCCCAAGGTTTCAGAAACTTTTAAATATGATGACCCTAGAAGATTATTTGGAAGGCTACTAGAAAGAACATTGGCATTGCTCTCATTTTCTGGTTCTAAAGAAAAGGAGCAAGGTTCACAAGGTCACAATAGAGATGCTGTTTTTCTACTGAGTCCAGAGGAGAAAAAAATCTCTTCCTAATATCTGCGGGTAGAACATGAGTGGAGCACTTTGTAAATAAGGTACTTGAACCAGTGTGCACCTTAGTCAGAGATGATTTTTACCATCTGTTTGTCTGTAGCAGAAAACACCCGTTTGTTGTCATTGTTATTATTTGCACTGGTCTTTGTGAAAAGGTTTTGAAGTGAAGGTTTGGTATGTCGAGGCACATTTCACACCACTGGCCCTCCTTGTGGTAAGACCTTGAGCTTACTTGCATTTGTGCTTTCTGCCCTCCTTGGCAGGAGATGTGGATTCTCCTTGGCTAGGAATTGATGGGAGAGAAGGAAGAAGAGAGTTTTAAGTGGCATGATTTATGCAGGAACTTCTGCCCTTTATTAATTGATAATAGAAAATCATTCTGAAGAGCTTAATTCTTCCTCCCTCCACCGTCGCTGTGAAATTGAGATGGAAGTCCTGCAATCAGAAGAAACTACTGAAGTCCAGTATTCTATGGGAAGGTGCACTTGGCCTTTTGCAGGGGACTAGGTTTTTCCTTTATTAAGATTCTGTCCTTTTTTACCAAGAATCTTTTGTTTCCTAGTAGGTTTTATTAATTTTTTGTCCTCTATCTGTGCTGTTTCACTGAGTGAAAAATAGTCGTGGGAGTGAAAGTGAGGACAAATGGTGAAACATGTATCCTGACAGAACGGAAATGTGCTCTCCATATATTGCCTTTCATCCCACAATATGATTTGGGAGATGATTTTTTGTTCCTCATTCACTTAAAAGATCTTTGAAGCAATTTGTAGAGATATGATTCTGATGGTTTCTTTGTTACTTATGTAGGAGTTCTAAATGTTCCTCTTCTGATTAATGACAGCTATTGATTTTTTCCTTCTCCCCGTAGTTTTCTCGGTAGAGCTTGCTTTCTTCCTGTGAAATCACATCCTCAAAGACAGAAATTACTGATTCGAAGAGAACAAGAAGCCTAGCATTTGATTCTTGTAAAAAATAAAATTACTTTTATTATTATTAGTCTCTTTCTTATTCTCTCTCCTTTTTCATTGTTTTTCATTCTTTTTTTCGCCTGTATTTTTGTCTAACCTGTGTGTTCATTCCCCTTTGTGAACAGAAATGTTTGAGTTTTTTAGTAGATCAGCTGCATCTGATCATTTAGAATTTCCAATTCTAAATTTCCAATTGGAATTTAGAATTTAGAATACCTTTCATAGAATCACGGAATCCTTTAGGTTGGAAAAGACCTCTAAGATCATGGAGTCCAACCATTAAACCAGCACCACTGTGGTCACCACTAAACCATGTCCTCAGTGCCACATCCAGAAGATTTTCTGAGCACTTCCAGATATGGTGATTCCGCCATCTCCCTTGGCAGCCTGTTCCAATGGCTGACCACCCTTTTAGTGCAAAGATTTTTCTTAATATCCAATCTAAGCTTCCCCTGGTACAGCTTGAAGCCGTTTCCTGTCATCCAAAAGCTAGTTGCCTGGGAGAAGAGACCGACCCCCACTGCACTACAACCTTCTCTCAGGCTGTTGTAGAGAGCAGTAAGGTCTCCTGAGCCTCCTTTTCTCCAGGATGCACGACTCCAGCTCCCTCAGCTACTCCTCATAAGACTTTTCCTCCAGACCCTTCATGAGCTCTGTTTCCCTTCACTGGACATACTCCAGTACCTCAATGTCCTTTTTGAAGTGAGGGACCCAGAACTGGGTACAGTACTCAAGATGCAGCCTCAACAGTGCCAAGTGCAGTGGGGCAATCCCTTCCTCTGGTCCTGCTGGCCACACAATTGCTGATACAAGGCAGGATACCATTGGCTTTCTTGGCCACCTGGGCACACTGCTGTTTCATGTTCAGTTGGGTGTCAACCAGCACCCCCAGGTCTTTTTCCCACTAGGCAGCTTTTGAGCCACTCTTCCCCTAGCCTGTAGTAGTCCCTGGGTTTGTTGTGACCCAAGGACTTGGCACTTGACCTTATTGAACCTCATACAATTGGCCTTGGACCATTGATGCAGTGAAGAACCCTCTGCAGAGCCTTCATACCCTCCTACCCAACTTGGTGTCATCTGCAAATTTACTGAGGGTGCCACTCGGTCCTCTCATCCAGATCATCAGTAAAGTTGTTAAACAGGACTGCCCCCAGTATTGAGCCCTGGGGAACACCCACTAGTGACTGGCTGCCAGCTGATATAACTCCGTTCACTACTACCCTCTGGGCCCGGCCACCCAGTCAGTTTTTATCTGGCAAACAGTGCACTCATACATACCATGGGAAGCCAGTTTCTGCAAGAGAATGCTGTGGGAAATGGTGTCAAAAGCTTTATTATGTCTATGTAGACAACATCCACAGACAGCATTTCCCTCATCCACTAAGTGGGTTACCTTGTTGCAGGAGATCAGGTTGGTCAAGCAGAATCTACAAACCCATGCTGGCTGTGCCTGATTCCCTGGTTGTCCTTTATGGCCATTATGGAACTCAGGGTGATATGTTCCATAACCTTCCTTGGCAGTGAGGTCAGATTGACAGGTCTGTATTTCCCTGGATCCTACTGCTGGCCCTTATTGTGACCAAGACGGCCTCTGACCGCCACGTCTGCCAATAATCCTTCTCTGTTTGCACACAGCAGGTCCAGTGTGATGCCAGCCCTTGTTGTTTCACTCATCCCCTGTGTCGGGAAGTTATCTTCCACACAGTCCAGGAACCTCATGGATTGTTTCCTGTCTGCTGTGTTGTATTTCCAGCAGACATCTTGTAAGTTGAAATCCTCTGTGAGAAGAAGTACCTGCGATCAGAGAGTTCTGCCAGCTGTTTACAGACTATTTCATCTGCCTCTTCATCTTGGTGGTCTATAGCAGACTCCCACCAGGATAGTTCCTTTTACTCTGGTCATTGTAATAATTTTCGGAATGATCCCTCTTCCTTGAAATGTTCTGTGATTCTGTAAAAGAGTAAGGGTAGTAGTTTGTTCTACACTATATCAGTATCACTGTCTCTTTATATACCAATCATATGGTATATATGCATATAGCATATAAGAACCATTCCACTGGAGAAACCACTGCATGACTCTCTTTGTAAGCTGTTTTGCTGTGTTGTATCTTAACATCAAAAAAACTTTTTTTAATAATGCTATGCCAGTACAAAGGAAGTGTAAATAGTGCAGATCACATCAAGGGTGTGAACAGGCATGATAGATAAAAATTCATATCATCCTAGGCACACTCATAACTGTGTGTGCCGAAGGACTTCCTTTGCTGGTGTTCAAACCATTGACATCAATATTGTGTACTTATGAGCCACTATTTTTGTTTCTTTGTTTCCTCTTTGTCTTGGTTTCTGTTTTGTCAGTATACTATCTTACTAATGATTCACTCTGAGCAATCAATCACATCATCTAACTCATTTCAAACAAACAATGAAGCTATTTGATTTAGATATTTTGAGGTCCTGTTCCAGCAGTATTGCAGGTATGGGTAGTGAACGCATGAGTATAAATATAAAAGAGAAAATATCTTTTTGAGATGTTAGTTTGTTAACATTAGAAATGTCTTCAGGTTAAAGGAGGTTCAGGTTGTTTGGGTAATGGCTGTGAGCTTTAGGGGTCTGTAAAAGTGGTAGATTACTGCAACACAGAGCTGCTTGGAAAGTATCCAGTAAAAACTTGAACCTTTTCCAGGAAAATAGGCTTTGAATGTGCTGGCTATAACAAGACAGCATTTGAAGCTAATTTGTTAGTGGGTTTGTTATCACTGTTTACTTCAAATTTGATCTCTTAAGATGTGTTGGGAAAAGAATTAAGCTAAGCATCAATATTAAGAATTGTGGTTGTAAAAATTAGTGATACTTAGATAAAAACTTTTTGCAAATCCTTTTTAGCCATTTGCTAAGACATGATTTTGGAGTTATTTTATTCCTTAGTGTAGACTGCCTAGAAGAATATACAGAAAATAAAATACCGTTAGGAGCAACCAAATGTTATCTTTATTTGACGTGTGTTAATATGTTTTGAATGTTTTACTTCAGTTTATACTACTGAGCTGATTTAAATGATCATCTTCCTAAATATATTACTAAAAAGAATGCAGTCTACTTTTTTTGTCTTCTTTCTGATTGCTGTGTTTACCCCTCACTCTTATATTTTTTGTGTGTTGGATCTTCTTAAAAACATTGCATTTTGCAGTTCTGTAGGGCATATTTCTTGGTAGCCAACTGTTGCTGTTCTTATTTTCAGATAGTTCTGGAAAATTTACAGCATCATAAAGCCTAGTTTCCAAGTTTTCACCTATTATGCATAGATGCTGAAGATGTATGCTTGACTTTACACATATTGAAGTCAATTGTGATGGGATTGTCTAAAGTTAACCACATGGTAAGAGTTCATAAATAATGTGACTAAGGATACCAAATTAAAAAGAAAATGAAGAAAGGGGAAGAGAAGGGATTACAACAACATCAAAAAAATATGTGTTTGCTCTGTTGCCTCATTTTCAGGCTTTCTTTGCAAGTTTTTTAATTGTGTTGGATTTTTTGATCTAAATTCATGTTACATGCAGAAACAAATATGAACTTTCTTCTGTAGTGGAATATTTCTGTGTGCGGAGAGTATCTGTCAGTTGTCTTACTGCTCCATGTCTTTGGCATTTTGATGACTAGAGGAGATCAGGCTTTTTTACCACTTTGGACCACTAATCTGATGCCCAGTGGACTAAAGAATTGCCCCTGTTTTTATAACTTTCCCTGTAACCAAATATCTGCATGTGGGCCGGGCCACCTGATGCTCACCAGTGACACCTATGGACAAGGGAAAAGCAAAACCAAGCTGCAAATGTTGTGGGTGTTTGAATACAGTAATAGTTTTCAGAGGTCATGGAAATGGCAGTCAGAGATGTGATGTCGCTTTGTCTTTACTTTCTTGGCTAAGCTTATTAGCAAACAGCAGTAATTATGTGATTATATACTTTTATTTCCTTTTCTTTCCTCTTCTATATTCTGTGAACAAAAGCCTGCTCAGTGCTTCACTTGAATTCGTGTCATTTCTGGGTTTCAACCAGTGCCTCATTTTTGGTGTTCAACATCGTCCATTGTAATGGGGGTGGTCATAGTCCATAGTCCTTTTCCATACCAATGCAATCCTAGTCCATAATCCTCCTGTTATTGGACATTTACTTCCAGCCCAGCCTAACAGCATGCACAACATTACCTGTGTCTGTGTGGCATAGGCATATGGGACAATGCTGAAATTTTGGGTGTTAGCTTAGATTTATTTAACAGTCTGCTTTTCATACCGTTTTCTTTGTGCTGCTACAAGTGACTGAATTTCTGCTGTATTAGTGAATGACACTTTGTCACTACAGGGGCCATGTTCTTTCCAGATTTCAGGTTCCCATCACTTCTAATCGAAGAACTTGCAGTTGTCCATGGCAGGAAGGCTCTGGGTTTGGGGTTTTTTTTCCCCGCTACTCTCTGCAGTTATTTTCAGAGCTCTCTGCGATGCAACTTGCAGTGAAAACACATTGGTTCTTGGCCAAGAGGGACTGGGCCAGCCAAGCTGTTCAGGGTGATCCCAAGCTGCTAGGCAGTGAAGTGCCATTACTCTTAATGACCATACTATACCTGAGAGGCTTTAGTGATGTTCAGTACATCCAAGATTCAGTCTGTGCTGTTGTCTTGCTGAGCTATGTGGAGAGGTTCCCAACAAAGAGCAGTAAAAAAGGGCATTACATTTTTATTGCAGTTTTCTTCCAGCTTTTTGGAAACCGTCCTATATCCACAGAGGAGGTCAAATAATGCAAATACGGTAGGTCAGTAGGGATCTATACAGATCGTACAATACTGTGAAATGAGTGTCTCTTTTTGGTTGGCAGTGTAATAGTTAACAAGGGAAAAGCTCACTGTTGATACTCTTGAGTTCTTCTCAAAGTCTTTGTTTTAAGCTGCTGGCAGAATAAGGCAGAGTTCTTCTTGCAGTACATTTTAGCGTATTGTCAAACAGGAATGGGAAATTCCTTGCTCAAAATCAGCTGATAGAACACAGATTATTTTGTCCATCCCTTTTCTTTTGCTTGCTCTTCTCCTCCCTCCCCAGATCAGGCATGCCTGATTGTTTCCTTGCTTTAAGGCAGCCCCATTCAAACTGAAGCTAAACAATACACTGTTTGCTCTTGAGTCGTTTCATTAGAATTAATTTAAAATTCTGAAAAACAAAGCATACTGCCGTAAGAGCATCAAGCAAGCAAAATATGTTTGATGCTTTCTACAAGAAGGAACACCTGCTAGAATTACATGGGTTTGCAAGCAGGGAAAAGATTGAGCCTTCCCTTCTTCTTCCACCTGGAAGAATGTTCTTTCTGCTTTGATTTTATTGTTGTTGTGTGGTCCCCACCCCTTTTGTATTTTTTTTCCCCTCACCATTCTTTTGGATCATTCCCCTCTTTTCCCTGGCACTGATCTTGAGTGGATGACATGTGTGTGCTACCACCAGTCTGATTCCACTGCATGGGTTTTATTTCCAAGAGGAAGAGGAGGATCTGTACTTTAAGGGTGGGGTGTTAAGGAAGGCGTGCAGTGTGCTGCAAGAGTTATCTAGCATGCTGTGTGTGACTTGCAGCCTTTTACTTTCAGCTCACCCTTATGTAAAGATTCATGCTAGGGGAGGGAAGGGAATAGTAAAGTGAGCAATGTGTCTGTTGATTATCAAGAGATAGGTTGCAAGGTAGGAAGTAAATTTAAGTTCTAATGAAAACCAAACAAAAGTAGAACTCAAGCCTTAGCAATTAGAAATTTAAAGCGGAATGGTTTTATGCAAAGCAAGTTACATTTTTTTTTTTCTTCTAAAGTCCTGTATAAAGACATGCGGGGGGAGAGAACAATCCCAGAGGACTTAGGAGATTTACCTGAATCCTGAGCAATAGCTGCTTGAAACCCAAAATTTCAGAGTTAATCTAGTTATTGTATGAACAGAAATTAGTTGGACTGCTAGCATGCAAGCCTTAGATCTGAAAAGATCTTTCTTGGGATATATTTAACTAAACTTTTTCACCTGTCTGATTTTTTGTTTTGATCTGGTTTTTTTTCCCTTCCCAATGAATAGCAACAGTCTATCTATCCCACAGTGGTTAGTATAGCACAGAGCTTGATGCAAGCCCTGGTTGAGGTCAAGCACTCCAGTTCGAACCTCTCAAGGGCTTTCTCTCTGTGTTGCCAGTGTACTGGTAAAAATGACTTTAAACTCTTGTCAGTGCAGTTACTGGTGCATGCATCACAGTCCCACTCAAATAAACCTGTCACAACACAGAGTCAGCAGCTAGAGAAGACTACAAGGGCAGGCCTCTAGCTTTTCATTCGAGCATCACTAAATGTGCACAGAGTACCCAATTATTCCAGCATTATTGAAGAAGCCTACAGGAGGATCCAAGCCTTGCTACATTAGATTTTCTTTAGTAATTTGCTCAAGTACCACTGAGGACACTTAAAGGGCTTAAAACGGTGGCTGCAACCAGTTTCCTTTTCTGGATTGTTAATTTGGGTTTTCTCTTTCAAATTAACTTTCACTGCATGCTGTGTAGTGGCGCTGGGAGAACTGTTTAACACTAATTTTCTCAATTTTCAGCTTTTTTTTATTATATAACTACTTTTATAGTTACATGTGTTTTGATTAGACGTGTACGTGTGCATTTCTGCTAGAAAGAGAAAAATGTAATACTTCTGTCAGAAAAACAAAGATTTCTCCAAAAATGGGAACATTCCCTTCCTTTATTCTTCTTTTTCCTTTTATTTTGTTTTGTTTTCATTGTTGTTGTTCTTCTTTTGCAGCCTGAAGTTTACTGAATGTGTTGTGTCCAAACATATGGACATTTTTAAAACACCAGAATGTTTGTGTGTTGATATCTGAATTGATCAGATGCATTGGTTGATCTGATCAATCACAGTTGATGTATATAAGCAGTCAGACAACCCCCAGCTCCCTGAACAAATTCAATATCTGTGTTTTGTTTTTCACAGCAGCAACAACTTCAGGCCCAGCACTTGTCACACGGACATGGTCTTCCCGTGCCACTCACTCCGCACCCCTCGGGCTTGCAGCCTCCAGCCATCCCACCCATTGGCAGCAGTGCTGGTCTCCTGGCACTCTCCAGTGCGCTGGGTGGGCAGTCACACCTCCCAATTAAAGATGAGAAGAAGCACCATGATAATGATCACCAAAGAGGTAGGTGCTGACAGATGAGTGTGTGGATTTGTTTGTTTCCCTTCTTTTTTTAAAAAATTCTCCTGTTAAAAAAAAGCGAGGGGGAGGAGAGGAGGGGAGAGAGATTTTCAGAAGAATTCCAAGCTAATTACTTCAGTGTTTATTATCTAGCAGTAGCCAGAAATTGTGTTCAAGTGCTAGAAATCCAGTTTTATAAATCTGACTGCACAGCATTAATAATTAACTGTACAGAAAAGTTAACATCTGTGAAATTTATTATTTAACAGACATCAGGATTCTTTCTTCCCAGTATGATAAATGTATAATTTTATGTAAACTAACCGGTACTTTTCTCTTTCTCTCTTCCCCCATCTCCATCTCCTGCCACCGTCTCTTCCCCTCCTTATGCATGCAGACAGAGACTCCATCAAGGTAGGATTCCATTTCATAGGTGTAAAAGGGTAGCTTGACAGAGCTGTAGGCACACAGCATTTTTCTGAAATATGGCCCAGAGTGGTGGAAAAAGTCACCAAGTGAAACTGGGTTGTGATACTCATGTAGCAGCACCCTACATAGGTTGCGTATCACATTTAGGAAGTGGCTGATAGTGGGACAGCTAGGATTGCAAGCAACATACTGAGCAGCAAGTTTGCTGGAACAGCATCGAGGCTGTTTTTGGTTAGAATGAAAAGTCTGCCTGGGGTCCCTGCCCACGCTTTTGAGACAGAAACAATTAGCCATTAGCCTTAAATAATTTGGAGACTGTAAACTGTAATTCTGATATTTCTTTATAATACACTTATGAAAGGAGAGCTCTGTGTCTCTCAGAGGAGAGGTGGGGTGCTGCCTGCTGTCCTGACTCAAGTAGTTGGAGAGGAGTGAGCTACTTTTTCCTACTCTGATGAAGGTGGTACTCACACTGAGGATTGTACCTTCCTTTTCCAGAAGTTAATTTTCAGGTTCTGAATGACTCTGCAATGTATCTGTATTACTCTGTAAGTACCATCCTGTGTATGGTAGTGTCCATAAGTAGATGTAATAACACACCTTGCAGCCTGTATGTTTTTGAGCATTCGGTGATGCATATAACTGTGACTCAGCTCTGTGCCTGGATGCTTTTCGATACTGGATAGCCACTAGACTCTCTCAGAGGCTCCTGAGGTTTCCATGCTGCAAGTAGGGAGATTGTACCCTGGCCCTGCCCTCTCCTGGATCGGTCTGCTCTCCTAGTTTGCACGGTTTTCAGAAACATAAAGTCAACAAACCTTTTCAGGTGCTGGTATGTGAAATGAAAAATAAACTTCTACAAATGGCAAAACCTATGCCAACCTTTTGAGCACTTAGGATGAGTTTGTCAAGTTTCTAGTGGTGTTTTTTTTAGGAATATTATTATATATATTCTTGGAGTTGGCCAAGTGGCAGAAGAGGTGTTCACAGCACGAGTCTAGGGTGCATTAGACAAGATTACCAGGATCTTGTCAGTGAGATGTTACGGTGTACCCTAGCTGGCATTGGGAAAACCATGATTTTGGGCACAGGCTTTGTCCCCATGAGAAACGTGTCCAGCTGGGGCTAAAGCATGAGGGGCCATGCCTTTGCTTTGCTTCTTCGGTAACTACAGGTGGGGATGTGTCCCACAGTCTACCCCAGTGCACCCATTCTGCCACTGGCAACTCTGACATGTCCCAGCCAAGTGCATCTGAGCCGATGGTTGTCAGTTCTGCGATTACTCACACGGCTCTGCATAACAACCAGGAGCTGACAGGAACTGTCAGTTTTTACTGTGAGCAGCAAAGGCACTGAAGCTGTCTATCTGCTGACATAAGGCAACAGTGCGTTGGATTTCACTTCAACTTTCTTGTCATGAGGACTAGAAACTGCCCTTAGTGCTTTATGCGATGAGGCTGGGCACAGATTAATGATAATCTCCCTAGAACATCCCCTCTTTGCTGTGAACAGGTAGGTTTAGTCCATTTTCCTTTTTCCTGCATTCAAACAAACAAATACAAGTAGGGCAGATACCTAAATATGGGAATACAAACTCATCTGGTTTCTTGAGTGAGTTTACATACCTGTATAGTTAGAACCATGAGGATTTCACTCAAGAAAGTGGCTGAGGAGAACTACTAGTATATACCGTCTGGTGTTTCTAAACAATACATGCTAGTCATGTTTCTGTAACATTTGTGGGATATTGGGGTGTTTATGCTGGCATGGGTGTTAGTGGGAGCATTTGTACTGAAAAGCCTGATTTTGTCTGGGATGGATTCAAAGCCGCTGTTACTCATACAGCTTCCAAAGGGAGAGGAGGGCATTGCTAGTTTGTGCCAGTTTACTTTGAACTGATAAGTAGGTGTTTGTCTTCCATGCTGTTCAGGTTGTGAATTGGTTTGTGTGTCAGCATTATGGGACTTACTGCCAGCTTTGCAAGGCAAAATAGTTTGTTAATTTCCTTAAATGTTTGCAGTGATGCCCAGAGTAGCAGTTAGTCACTTGTTTAATTGATCTGTCCTCCCTTAAGTGGTTCCCGGTTAAGACAGGGTTTTTATGATTGTCTGCTGTGTGACTTGAGATGGTTTTTGTCAGCCAGAACTGTGAGTTGCCAGGAGCTGGAGTCTGTGTGCTTGTAAGAAATAATTTATTCATGCAGGATAATGCCTCTTAACATTTAACAGGTAATGAACGTGACATAAATTTCCTTCTTCCTTTTAATTTTTTACTTTCCTCTTTCAATGTGCAAACAGGGAGGCTCTGGTACTCTAAATAGTAAGTAATTTTTGGCCATCTGTCAAAAGGAAATTTCAATACAAATTTAAATTAATGGTGCCTGAAATTTTTTATAGCTCCTTTAAAAGCCTCTAATGTGCAGAAAATTCTGAATCTGCTGGTAGTAATTAGTGTAGCATGTAATGAGGAAATGAGCGATGTTATACAGCCCCAGTGTAACATTTTGATATGGTAGCAAAATTTTGATTTATATAACGTTTTGCCTGGGTTTAATTGTAAGAGACACTTTAAAGTTTTCTTGCTGATACAGATTATTAAGCAGGGCAGATTTTAAAATAGCTCATAAAGTGTAAATTTACACTGTAGTGTGCGTAATGAAGTTACACTAGCCATTTCTATAAAGAAAGAAGTTTGGCTGAAATGTCCCATTGCTTGCCACCATTTCCAGCACTTTGGATTTTCTGGGCAGTTCTCTTAGTGAAACTTGCTGTCTCTAGCTGTGCTGGTCCTGACTCCTCTTAGTTCAGACCAGGGAAAAGGCAGTTTGCACCATTCTTCCAAATGTGACGTTTTCTGCCTGATAAGCCAGACTGGGCTCACATCCTTCCTGGCACATCCCTTGAACGAGTAGTTTCCTGCTGCAGCCGAGTAGTCACCTTCCAGGTAACAAGATTGTCCAGGAGCTGTTCCTAAATAATAGATCAGCATTGGCAGAGGAAGCTCTGTGGAGAAGGGCAGCACTGGGAGCTCTTTCTGCTTGGATTCAGTCTTTGAAATCTGTCGCCAAGTTTGAAGTGTGGGAAAACTCTAAAGGCAGTAAACTGGGCCATGGGAGCGCTCTTTGTGCAGTGGCAAGGCTGTGGAGCACACAAAAGGAAGAGAAGGGTGACATGTGCCAGGGCTGTGCTCAAATGGCAGCCCTGGCTTAAGGGCTCGGAGGGAATATAGTGTATTTAGGTAGAAAGACAAACTGCTCTGCAATTAACCGAGCAGCTTTTCACAGTGGACTTAGTGTGTTTCCTTTTTGAAGCTGTAAAACTTCTTTTTTCAAAAAAGAAAAGGAAAAAAGAAAAAAAGGACTTTTCTAAACTGAATTCTTGCTTGCTAATTGCACCACACAAATTTTTTTCCACATCCTATGAGAACTCCTGATTCAGGAAGCATGTCCTTCTTCCCAGCTGTGGTACCCTCCCTGGGACAAATATGGCAAAAGTTTTGCTGGTCCATGTCAAAGTTCCTTCTGTAACACATGCCCTTTGAAGCAGCTGTGGAAACATTTTGTGTGCAAAAGCTCCACCTGGCAGAAAGTAGTCTAGTACTAGCAGTCTCTTCCCATGACTCTCACTGCAGCAAATGGAGTGAAGGAGCGCTCAGATGCTGGCTGGGTTGTGAGCCTACCAGAGCTAGCCACGATGTTCCTGAGCATGTTGTTCAAGAATCTCAGTCTTCTGAATCACTGCTTTGTGCACAGAATGCAGTGCGTGTAACTTTTTACCACATCTTTTGTTAATCTAGATCTCTTGTTCCTTATATAACAGTCATGTGCTGCCTTTCTTTTAGGGGTTGTTTGTTTGTTTGTGTTTGTTTTGGTTTTTTTGGTTTTTTTCTTCACCAGATTTTTAAATTGTTTGGGCAGAGACTATGAATATAGTAAGACTTGCCAGCTTGGTGAAAACTTTGTTCATTTTGATGACGGAGGTTACTGTTTCAGGAGCAACAAGTGCCAAAACTTTAAAACCGCAGTCTTGTGGCAGGAATAAAACAGCTAATCTGGGATTCCTCTGCGAAAAAATACAGACTTTTAAATGAAAATATCTGAAATAATTTATCGAATGCAGCTTTGGGGTGAATTTCAGGCCAACATGCTGGTGAATTCAGAGAAAGAAGTCTGTCAGGGCAAATTGAGGTGAATTTAGAAATAAGATTACTTTTGCCTTTATCTGTGTGAAGGCTAATAATTACATGTGTGGGAGATACAGGAAAAGTGGATGGGTGAGATTCCCCCATTCCATTTGCATTTGTGGTAGCCTGTGCTCCAGTGCTTCACAAGCTGTTAGCCACTATTAGTTGTTTAGACCTCTGTTCATTTAGTTGTGAGTAAGCTGCTTACTCCTGAAGCTGTAAGTAACCTAATACTTAAAAAAGAGTTGGCAAGTGTAATGCTTCTGGAAAGTACTAGATAGTTTAAAATAAAAATGCACAACGTATACTATGTAAGACTTTTGGATACTATCTCATGTAATTAAATTTCTAGGTTTGTTCTTCTGCTGATAGAGGAATATCACATAAACTACTGTGATGTATTGCTGTGAACTTTGTCCTATTTCTCAGGTTTCCTTTAAATGTGACTTCCTCTAGTGGCTTGAGTGTCTGCCAGATGTCTTTGTATTCACTCTATATTTAATGAGACAAAGAAACATAGTTACCTATTACAAACGTGAAGAAATTTGCAGAATTTATTTCCTAATAATTTTGTTATTTTGCCGCTTAATTACCATTCAGCTGAAAAGCACTTCACAGGCTTGTTAAAATCCAGACATTTCACACTCATGCCACGGATTCTGTTTGTACCTTTCTCTGTTTGGAAACAAGGCATTACATGTGTTTTGCTTTCTGTAATGATGAAGTGGTAGTTTTAAGCAGAGCATATTTGAACTACACTGCTCTACAAGAGTTGTGTTTTTGATCTTCATGGGTGTTTTGGGGATAGCATTACCAAATAATAATGAGTAACTTCTGTTGGCTTGTGATACAGTAATTTTTTCAGTATTAATTGATATCTGCCTCTGGGCCTGTAAGCTGTGCCGAATGTAACAGGTGCCCTAATTCCAGAAAATGTGTTGTAATTGTTTGTTTGTGGAACAGATGAATAAATATCTGTGGGGCATAGCTGGTCCTCAGGTGGTGAATGTGAGTGGATTAATGATGTGATTGGGTGAGACATGCTTGTTTGTTGCAGTCTGGTCCAGTAACTGTATGCTGAAGCAGAACAAATATTAATTAGCAGGGTCCTGTTTGTTGTCTCAGTCTATCTTATGGAGCAGATTTTTTGGCACTGCTTTTTTTTCTTAATAACCTTTTCACGGTTAGACTCATAGTATGTCATTCAAGCCCTGTGTTTTTAACAGACTTTTAGAACATGAAACTGAACCTCAGGTATATATATATCTCCCTGCTGTGTTTTTTAATACTTTTCTCCCCCCACCCCAACTGAGTTTTACATTTCTTTAATTCATACAGTGTCACATCTTAAGGCTTTTTCATGAGGACATCTGGGAATTTTAATTTAGTGTAGAGAATTCATAGTCATATGAAAGTAACTGTGCATACTCCGGTATCAAAGAATTAGCTGCTTCTGCCATTTTTGGTGGCTTTGCCTCTTTTACTCAGTAGCTTTTTATCCACTTCTGTGTATTAACTGCACACTGTCCTCTGATCTTGCATCCTTTTACCAGTTACCACAGGTTGATTCTAATTCAGTGGAGTGCCCACATTTGGTAAAATTCCTGTAGTGCTTCTCACTATCAAACTTTTATTTTGCCACTTGGTGATTTAAGGTAACTCAGGTATTCTCTCTCCAGATTCTCTCTTCACCCAGAAGGTAAACACGCACATGGGCTGTAATTTCTAACCTGAGCAGTCACGTCTAATTATTTCCATGGCAACAGACTGTGATGTTGATAACACAGGATTATGACTTCACATCGTAGAGTAGGAAGAGGAAGTTCGCTGGAATGAGGAGGTGTGTGGAAAGGTCTCCAGTGCAAAGGCTTTGACAGTATAATAGCTGGAGGAAAAGAAGTAAAGGGAGGGAGTTAATTTGTTTATTATATCTTTTGAAGTTCTTCTCACTGTGTGTTAATAAAAGCATACTTTGGATGCTGGCATTCATGTCTTACACCAGTTTACTTATGGTGAATGAGTCTGGAATGAAGAACACATTTGCAGGTCAAGTTACATAGGTGTTAGTCATATAATGCGAGAAAATAAACACCAATTTTTGTTAAAGCAAGACACAGACTAGGTGGCTGTGTTTTACCTTATAGATATCTGTTGGCACTATAATTCTTTTTTTTTTTATTGAGCACTTAGCATTTTGGAGTTGTCTTTAAAACCCTTAGGTCCAAAGTAACTTGAAACATTCCTTATTTTTATGCAAATTAGTGGAGTCATTGGGCATGCAGATTATCTGCTAAAGGGAGGGAAAGAGTGTACTGATTACCTTCTGGATTCTACCACATGGATGACATGCGTGTGAAATTTCTGCCACATGACTTAAGTCACTGAATGCTAGTGGTATGTTAATACTTACATGAAAATTTGTATTGCTCTTTCTGTCTGTTCCCTGACAGAGAGAGAGAAGCACATTCCTAGTCCAAATGTTGTCAATCTCCTTAGGTTGATTTTAGAAGAATGTGGAGGGAAATGAGTAGTCTGATACAAGTTATTGTGCAAGATTGTTGAGTGCAACATAAATTACAAAGTTTTAGTTGTGCTTTGAGGGAAGAAACAATTAGGCCAGCCATCAGGAATCGACCATTGAGGGGAGTTTGTAGGAAAGTTGCACTGTTTTCCTGCCTCTCTTTAGTACAGCTCTAACTGAGTCGAATAATTAATTAAATATCGAAAGCTCGATTAACCTATTCTGCATGGCAATTTGAAAAGTTCTGTATTTGCTTAAGCGACATTTGGCCTTTTGAAGAAAAAAAAATTGGAAATGCTAATGTTTTTCAGCCAAGTAAGGGAAGAAAATAAAAGTGTCTCCATAGCAACAAAGCTTCTTTCTAGATGGTTTCCTAAAATATGTCTGAACCAGAAGCAGATGTCTGGTTTGAGAATCTCGCCTCCTTCAGTGTAAACAAATAACTTCTAGACAGGTGTTGGAAATAATATGGAAATCCTATTAAGGGGCCCTGAGTTCCTGTCAGTCAGGAAACCCCTGCCACAAAAGGGTTGGTCGTCTGAATAAAGGAGGCAGAGTAAATTCTTGTTATGCTTTAGCTTTTCCCAGGAAATTGTTGTCTCCGCATGCTCTTTCTCCTGCAAGCCTGAATGCAAGCTGTTTCTTCTGCTGATCCCCTCTGTCACCCTTGCTTTCTCCCTCTCTTCTCTTGCTGGATTAGTGCTTGATATCAGTGGTGGCTGTTGCTGCTTGGAGTGTTGTGTCAGTTGTGTTTTTAACTCCTGTTCCCTCCTGCTCCCTGTCTGCAGCCCTACCTTGGCTGGTGAGAGGGCAGTCAGAGGAGATGCCTGATGCCAGCCTAGAGTGAGGAGAGGAGGGGAAGTTGTTTGTGTGAATTTATAGATGATATTGTGGTAAAGGTTTTGATGTGGCTGGCTTGACGGTGCCACATGTTGGGGTTCAAAATAAGAGTGTGTTTTTTCTTATGATGTGTCTAGGAAGTTGGTGGGATGCCTATTTTTCTTTTTAATCTTCTTTTGACATTATTGAAAAAACTTGCTGTCAGTAGTCTATTAGTCTAGTGTGACGCTTTTGTTGCCTTTGCACTTGCTGGTGTCACTTTCATCCCCAAACACAGCTGTGCTGAGCCCTGCACTACCACAGCCAGGGGACCAGCTTACTTGTGGCCTGCAGGTGAAAACTTCAGCACACAGCAGGTGGGAGCAGTTGCTGAGGATGTGCTTTCCCGAGTCTCTAGGCTGGAAGCAGAGACCGTGTGCATGTCTCCCAGCTTCCTGTATCTACTTTCCTTGGCATGCCAGACGTGCCTAGTGATGCTCTTAATAACACTCAGAGGGTTAAATGTGGATAAATACAAAACAAGGCTTCTGAAAAGCCTGAAGATTATCATACAGCATTTCTCGGACTATAGCCCCCAAGACGCACTTCATAAAGCCAATAAAACGCATGCTGGTGGTCTCCTGTTGCCCTGACAACGGACCACAGGGCACCCTGTGTGTGAAATGCATGAACGTCTGCGAATTAATCTTTTTTAGTTTGTTCTTTCCTTGGTACCAGCAGGGCTGCGCTGCCTGGTAGCAACAGGGCCAGAGCTGGAGGGATACCCCAGGGATGTCCCATGCTCCTGGCAGAGAGGGTGAAGCCAGGTCCCTCTCAGCAGCGCTTCACACAGTGGAGGGCCTCGGCCTGATGTTGGTCTCAGTAATGCTCTAAGCTTGCTTTTGGATGTGGGGGAGAGAACAAATTAAAAAATATTCTCCTAAATTGAGGTGTTGTTTGGCTTGTCAGGCTTTCATGAAAAAAATAATCTGAGAGGAAAACTGAAGCACTTGTTTCCACACTGTGTTTTACTGGAGTCCACCACTCCTGTGCTTCACTCTCACGAGACTGTAGTGGAAATAGAAGTTGAAGGGTAGCAGGTCTCACACAAATCATAAAATGGAGAGGCATAGCAAAAATCAGCAGTGTGACAGCTGACTCAGCAAGGGGCCCAGCCACAACTATGCTTGCGAGATGCAAAACCTGGGGGATGGTATTTTCCACTGCCTCCTGGAACAATTACTGAGAGCACTAGCACAGGGATTGTTGGCTTCCTGCCAGGGCCCTGGCAGGTGCCAGGTGTTCTCTCCCCTGACCTACTGCCAGCTGCATCCCTGCTGTGGTGCGCCAGGGTGCAGGTTTCATGTCTGGCTCCAGGAGCTGTGCTGACCACTGGTTGCCAGTGCAGAGCTTGCCCCAGCTCTCCACCAAGTCTCAGGAAGGACTGTAGGGGGAACACTGTGTATGTTGTATCAACAGTGAATGCTGGATGTAATCAGTGTTTTAAAGAAGTGTTGAAAGTGAAATGCCACTTTAATCTGCTAATTGTATTAAAAGGACAGCAGATTGCTCTGTATCACTTTTTTTTGATCTGCAAGCTTATCAAAGGCTGACAGGGTGCTTTTAAGTGAGGTATAGCAGCCAGTCCAATGCTACTTGTTTGCATACGATTAGCAGGCACAGCTGCACCTCTGTTTTTCTACCTCTCGAGAGGCAATGAATGCAGCTGTGGGAGTGTTCTTAATGCATACTTATGAGTAAGTTGGGTGGAGGGGTGGGAGAAGGAAAGAAATTTCAACATGGTTTGTTCCTTTTTTCATTAACTGGGTGAGCTGTATATTGTAGATTCTCTATACAGAGAAGCTGGCATATTTCAAGCCACTGTATCATTTGAAAGAGGGCATATAGTATTTTCTTTCCTGTATTAATCTTGACAGATCAAAATAAATAATAGCATTGATTTTGCTGGTTGAGACCTATTTGGTCAGACTGGCATGCTCTGAGGTGCAGTGCTGGAATATGCAGAAATAAGAATGCTGGAATAAGAACAGCCAGGAGAGGTGTCTCCCAATTGCAGCTACCCCCAGAAGGGTTGTCTGCAGGGCTGTGTGGTTTGTGTTTGGCACAGAACACATGCAACATAAAACTTACCAGCTACAGCAACATATGTCTCACTTCCTTGCTCATTTTATTTTATTAACGAAGTGTCCAGACTATATAGAAACCACTGGTTGCGTTGAGTTGAAATGCCAGTGCTGACCTAAATGATATAAAGCCTTGCTTTGTGATCTTAGAACATCAGGCATTAGGAAATCATTGTATCTGACTTGCAGTAATTATAGCTATGTGCTTATATTTCTTATTTGTTCCTGATATCTTTGCTGAAGCCATATCTGTTGATGCTGTACTTCTGTCCTACCTCTCTATTTCTTTTAAAAATACCAAATTGCAATTTATTTTAGCCCTCGAAGAAATTAATGTTTTGCTTTTCCTCCCCTGCTTTGACAGAAGAGTTTCATACTATGACCTGCAAATATTATTTTGTAATGAACCTTGCTGTCCCATACTGCAAAATATGAAAAGAATTCAGTATCTGAATAATTTTAAAAGAATCTCGTTCAATAAATTACAATAAATCCTGTGGGGTGAGAGAAACCCTTTTTCTGCCATTTCCTTGAAGTATGGTATCTTTCTAAGTGCCCTGTCAGTATGCATAGTTAGTGTTAGAGTAGCAAAGGTACTCTAAGCATAAAGGCAGCTAGTCCGGGATCAGTTCATTGCCTTTAGAAAAAGCACTGTATGCTTACCATCTAGGTAGCCTAAAAGCCTTATATCACACTGCAGCTGTTTGAAAGCAATTAAGTTATTTAGTCTGTAGGACTCTTCTGTGCTTCATGAAGGTTTTCTGGTAACAGCATTACTTTCAACTGTGGCAAAGACTAGAGGTGCCATTTTTGGACCCTTCTTCCTGGTTGGGGGGGATGAAGAAGAGGAGACACCATCAAAGATTGTGATGTTGACTCTTTTCCCCGTTCTTTTTAGACTATCTAGCATCAGACTGTGCAGGTTTTTCGCAGTTCTTCTGTGCAAGTTGCAACCCTTTTGATATGAAATGTTTTCTGTGCTACAGCACTTCTCTGTTGTGCTTTTCTTCTCCATGGACCCTAAACCATTTTGTAACTCCTGCTAATGACTGTAACAGTCCTGCTATACTTGCAACTTAGTGTTGCAAGTACCAATAACCTGATTTAAAATAGTAAATGAAGTTCCCCACCGACTAGGGCTAACTAATAGTGAGTACTAACAGCTGAGGCCATCGCAGTCATGGAGCTTCTGCTGTTTAATAGACAAGTGTTTCATGATTGTTCTGGGCAGAAAGAGGAAGAAAACTTTATTCGATAGAAGAAGTCTCTTCATGTTGACAATGCACAACAGCAGAGATTCCTACAGTGCAAAGCCGCCTGTTTTGCAAACAAAGTATGTCACAGATTCTAATTATAAAAACAAAAACATGTTCTTTAATTTGATATACAGACAGATTTTCTCTTACTATTTTTCTGAGTCTTAAAACTGCCAGAGATTCTCTCTGGAATACTAGTTATTCAGTGTGCACAACTGTTACTGTAGATGTCAAAAATAAAATATTCATAAGTGTATTTGATATTGTGTTCTGGCTCAAGATATGTGTCTGTCCAACACTGCACTGTGATATATATGTAAACTGGTCTTAGGAAAAACATTTGTTCATAACGAGGATTGTTCTTGCCAATAGTAAGATTATATCAAAACAAGCACCATTTGTTACCTAATTTGCCTGTTTTCTTAACATTTAACTGAAAGTTTAACTGTGTTAATGTAATGATATGTTTGTGACAAAAGCCATCAAAAATGAGGAGACAGGCATCTGGAGGTGGCAGTTTCCCATACTAAAGAGGCAACTGAAGTAAAACATCTAATGCTCAGGACTTGATTCTATGCAGTAACACTAGTTTGCCCTGCTTTTTGAAAGTGTAAACATGAACTCTGGTGAAACTTCTGGAGAAAGGCTCGTGAACATTTGCCTTGTGTCTGCAGAGAAAGAAATGCTGAAGTGTGTGATGAGGAAGAGATCAAATGAGTGTGGAGGGCAGTGGAGAAAAAGAAATATGTGGGAATAAATTCATGTTTCCTCTCTGCATCCACCTGACTACTTTGCTTATTTTTACCCACATTTTACATGTTTTCCGGAGAGAACTCTTTTACAATTCACATAAAAAAAAGAGGAAGAAAAATTGTAGGCAGTAGCCTCGATTATGCATAGAGATCAAGCTGCTAGTAAACTGATGCATACCTGGTGCTTGTATGTTAAAAGGTGTGTGGTCTCTGTACAGTGACACCAAAAGCAAGGTGTAGGAAGGCATTAATCCTCTAAACATTAACGCTTTTCAGGATCACAGATTATTGCCCTCTGTTGTGTCAGAATGAGTGTTTCCTTCTCCCCTGTAGGACATCTGGTGGTTCCTCCGAAATATTTGAGGAGCCATCGTTTAGCGGTTTAAGGAGAAGGCCTTGAATAATTCACACAACAAATGATTAGGCTAGCACTTGTCTATCTAACTGAATTATTCTGCATGTTTGCTGAAGCAGTTAAGCAGCAGAACAGCATTTCGTTCTCAGAAGGGTTTACAGTGGTAGTATTGACCCACCTAGTTATTGGGTTTCAGCCTTTTGTTGACACTGTTGTAAATGAAAGCAGCCTGGACAGGCACTGAGCAGCTGGGCTGAATAACTGTGAAGGATTCATGCTTGTTGCTGTTACCCCCAGTGTTTGTAGTGGGTTGTTTGCTTTGACTTTTGTTGAACTGTTGACAAAAGCATTAGATACAAATGGGAACAAATAAAGTAGTGAGATGCCAGGAGGGCTTGGCAGAAATGGTGGTTTTCATTCCAGCTTAAATGGGGAATGTTTACACTTGTCTAGATGGGAAAAGGAAGGTGTATTCAGCATTTATGTGTTTTTCCCTCCCCCTTCCCTTCCTTTCCTTACTGCTAAATATGTTTTGGCAAACAGGTGAATAAAAACAGAGCAGAGGAATTTTTACCATTGCCCTAAGTCTTTGGGACTACGTTTTTGAAGCTCTTTCTGACTGTGGATGTCTTGCTGGGCAAATCCGGTTCCTGAAGTGAAAGGATTAAGTATAAAAAGCAAAGTGTGGGGGGGGAAAAGTGAGAAAAGGAAGGGGGGTATAGAAGGAGTAGAGTTGAGAAAAGAGGGGATTAAATACAACTGTATACACTAAGTAGTGTAGCCAGCAAAATTGAAGTCATTTACTGGAACGCTTTTAATTTGGTTTAAATAAAATACTCTTTTGTATATTCAAATGGAGAGTAGCTCAGCTGTTGTGAAGCCAGAAAATTAATGGTATTTTTAGTGAAATAGCAAAAGCATGTCAACAACATAGCTGTGGATGATAATGTTGGCATTTTATTCATAAGGAATTATCAGTGCAGGTTACTGGACAACATAGTGTGACTGGAATGATTGAGCACAGGGGGGAAGCGGCTGTCCTTCTATAAGATGATTTCATTTTGCATTAGTCCTTCAGGAAAAGAAGAAAGAGACAGAAAGAAAGTATTAAAAATACGTGTCTAAGATGCCTATCCTTGTGGTTTCTGGCTTCTGGAGACTAACCTTTTTACCTATGTCTGACTCACAGTGTTCCAGCTGTTCTTCTTTTCAAGTCTGTCATAAGGGATGGCAGAGAATAAAGGCAGGAGAATAGCATCACATTAGGATACTTCTGCTGAAAAGGCAGTTTTGGCCATGGAGGAGCTTCAAGTTTGCTCTAGCCATCTCTGCCTCTTGAGTTTTGTGCCTGAACATCATTTGCTTGGGACTGTTAATGTATTTAATGTATAGTGAAATGTATAGTGAAATGTGGTTATGTTGGTAGTTAGTGTATGATCTGGAAGGTCTTACTGCTTGGCAGGAGAGATGCTTTGTATTTGTTATTCTGATTATAGTTTTCTTGTAGAAATCAACTTCAGTGTTGTGCAAGTCAACTGGAAAGTGGCAAATAGAGTTCACAGGGCTGAAGACACCACTGTGATGAAAGGAGATACACTGTTTTGCTTTGTTGTCTGGAGGCATACAAAGGTGTTTCTTGCCTCTGCTGTGACGTGCACCTGGTGGTATGTGAGGTACCTGTAGGGTTTTGGAGCACCGAAGTTGTCATATGCAGGTACTTTTGTTGCCTGCCCCCATGGAGCTTCAAGTTTTCCTAAAACCAAACAGCATAGTAGCAAGGTAATCGTGGCATTTACAGACTCAATTTGAGCAATCATCCATGAGTATTTTCATTATCCCCCTTTGTTATGGTTGCCATATTGTTCCTACTGTCTTTGCAATAAGAAAACAAGAGAAACACAAAAAGAGGTAGGGAAGAAATTGCCTTTTACTGCTGCCATTGCTGTTTCTTGTAACATGTAGCATGCTTGTTGTGCCAAACCACAGCCCTGTGGATGTCAGCAAGAAGTGTTTTGCCCAGGTGTTAAATACTGTGGGATCAGGGCCTGAATATGTTATTAATCCTACAAATATTAAAACAGAGGGTAGAAATACCAAGCTATTTCTAGCGAACATATGCTGGGATGTGATGTTACTGTAAATATCAGCTTGTGCATAATGAATCTCCAGTTATTTTTGTCTCCCTCTTTGGGGAATACTGTGAGCAATTCTAAAGGGAACTAAAGAAATTATCATACAAATTTCAACCTTAAATGAAGGAAAAATTAAGAATTTCTGAAAAGTCAATCAAAACTAATATATTCCATAATCATATTTGAACAGCATTTGGGAAATCTGGTTTTGGATCATCTAAATTGAGTGAGAATTTGGAAAAAACTAACTGATGGATGTTCTGTGACATTGCCTGGATGCTTGTTAATCAAGCTTGGATAGTTTTGTGTTTTCATGTGACGTGCACTTTCCCCTGTACTTAGAGCTACAGAGTTAGCTCTTTAGGCAAGTCTACTTTGCTTGAAGACCTCTAAGCAGGGCCCCGAGTACCTAAACTTCCAGGAAACAGAGACCTGGAAGCAGGAAAACTTCTAAAATAAATTTGCATTAGAGTAACGATAGTTTTGAGTGATTACAGAAGCAAGAAGAGAGAGAATTGATGTACTGCCATAGGCTGAGATTGGATTGGACTCACCCAAATCACGGAGTGATTATGCCTTTGGTGTCAGATAATAAGCAAATGGAGTGCTAAACTGGCTAATTAAGAAGAAGAGTGGATATGGGAAAGAACATTCAATAGTAGGAAACCATAAAATAGTAAGACAGAAGTAAAAGTATGACAGAGATATAAAGCTCTAAATCAGCAGTGCACATCCTTCAGCACAGAGGTTCTTTACTGGAGACTTGCCATGAACCAGTGGGCTGCACCTGTTTTGCATATAAGTTACATTGGATTTTAATCAGATAAGCACACACCCTCTTTCTTTGTCATATTTGTGGAGTGCTTTAAGTGTAAACACTGTGTAGCACAAAGCACTTGGTGGGTTATAGTAAAAGGAATGATGATGCAAAGACTGTCTCTGCATTTCTGAAATGAGCAAGGTTTATCTGACATCTGGCTGCCTTTGAGAAAGCCTTACACATTCTGAAGTACAGGTTTGAGTTTATTAGGCAGCTGCAAGTTTGGCTTTGTATACATTTTAAATAATAAGGTTATTTGAGAAAAAAATAATTTCAAAGACAAACTTGCAGATAGCACATTTCCTGGTTAATTCTGTTACCTCTGGGTAATTAAAAAGCAATAGCATTAACCACCAGCAGCATTTTCTTCCTGAAACTTTGTTCAGAGTATTTAGTTACATCTCAGATGTAGTGGCTTTAGGTTCTCATGAGTTTGGCTGATGAGAGTTTTACATACAATGCAAAAATGTTTCCTCTTCCACATCTCTCATGTCTGTGTGATACAGATTTATGCAAACTAAGAATGAACTAAAGTTATTATCTGTATAGTTTCTGGAGTTTAGTATAAATACTCTGTTCCAGGAGTCAGATTGCTCTAATGTTCTAGTTGCGTTTTTGCTGATACAAGGAATACTGATTATTCTTCCCTCGTTTTCCCATTTTAGTCTATGATGTGTAATAGATCCATTTTGGTGATACTGGAGTACTTCCAAATCTTCAATACATTAATCTTCACAACAACCCGTAAGGGAAAGAAACGCTCTCTAGACTTGGAAATTATCTCTCTGTTATAGATATTGAACTGAGGCATGAAGAGGCTTAATTGACTTCACATGATCAGATGAAAGAGCAGACTACTATATTTCCAAAATATAAACACAGTTTACACCCTCCCCAGTTTTAAGTTTTTTGTGCAGGCATCAATGTTACTTTGTTACCAAAAAATGGTCAAAACCTCCTTAACACCAATGTAGCATTAAGAAGCAGGCATTCTTTATTTGGCACCAGATGCATAAGGGGATATTTTCTCCAAAATACCATGTATACAGAGTACAGAAAAAGCTCCTGTTTGTATACTGTGGCTTATATACGTATTCATTGATTTTCACAGAAGATACATACGTATGATAATCATTTCCCTGATGTTATCAACATATTTCCCCTCCCATTGGCATGTATTCTTCTGTCCCAAGGGTCCCTCTGGTGGTCATAGACCCTGAAGTTACAGCTGATGGCTTGATGAACTGGTATTTACTTCCCAAATATGAAGCTGAGTTGGCATACCTAGACTGCTTCGTTATTTTGTGCATCTTCTTAGTTAAACATAGTTTTTCCATAGGCTAGTGGTTTTGCAAAATAAGCATTGTTTAATACCAGCTGAGCAAACAGTTCTTCATCTGGCCACAACTTAGTGATCTATTTTTACCTAATTCATCTTTTTGAAACCTCACAGTGGATTTGAGTCCCATTCTTGGCAAGTACATGCATGCTTCTAGTTTGCTCACTCAATCCTTTCGAACTACTTCCAGTTGCAGTTGACTATCTAATCCCTGTATGTTTTTTCAGAAGACAAGCTTTTGTTGAATTTACATCATTCCTTCTGGCTTGATTACATTGCTTTTGTGTTTTTGGTATGACTCCTTCAGTACCAACCTGGATTGTACAAGTAGCAGAATCAGCAGAAGCCCACTGCACTGTCAAGGCAAGGGGCACTTGTATTTGATTATGTTACCTACTCCAGACTAACCGGCCATCACACAGCATATGCCACACAATGCCACAAAACACCCCACCAGAACTCTAGGGCTGATGTTAACTTGTCTTAGGACCACACCATCCACCAGCAGTGCAACTTTAGACATCCCAGCACTCTTCCTGAGCTGTTCCCCATTGTGTTAGTTCCAGCCCAGGGCTCTACCACTTTCTGTACATGGACCAAGATTGTTCATCCGCAGATCGTGATTTTTGGCACAGTGCTCCACTGCCATCTAGCAAGGTGTGCAGCATGGGCTGCAGCACAGCTGAAGGACTTTCCAGGCTTCCTCCAGTGCTCGTGCAGAGGGAGCAGCCCCAGAAGTGGATGTGGGAATGTGATTTTTGTCAGTAGTGAAAGTGCCCTATGGGGAGAGCGTGTTAGACAAGGAAAAAGGATTTCTGTCTGTGGACTGGAGCTTTGAATATAATTGTGCCTGGTGTGAAAGAGCTTGTTACAGTTTCTCACTGTAAGGGCTCCATTTGGTGCTCTAGGTGTCTTTAAATGGAAATTTACATTTACTGTCAGAACTAAAGTCTAGGTGTCTTTAAATGGAAATTTACATTTACTGTCAGAACTAAAGTCTATGCACACTGAAAATTCTAATGGTCTTACTAGTCACAACAAATAAAAGCTTTTTCTTCACCTCCAACTCTATAATATAATGGGCAGGGAAGGTTAGTGAAATGAAGGGGGACAGACTGGACAGGTGCAGAATCTGTCCCCATCTTAGCAGGAAACAGTAGTGAAGACCCACTTAAAAATTCAAAATTAAGGCAGTATTTAGCTCATTACTGAGAGTAAGCAAAGTAGCATTACAAGGAAACTCAAGCAGCCCAGATGTTGGTCACTGAATAGTTGTGTGACTTACAACTCAGCCTCTTAAGTTCTGAAGACTTGCTGGCAGTGCTTTGTGTAATGCCCCCACTCACTCTTCAAATCTGAAGAGGGTGTGTGGAGATCATCACTGTAGTCAAGCCTTGCATTAGGAAACACTTTACTAGCTGTTGTGACTAGTGCCTCAAAAAGGAACGATCTTGGCAAGCTATTAAGGAGAAGAAATTCAGTCACGGACTGTTGTCATTTGAGATTTAATAAGCATTCCCAACTGAGAAACCCATTTTACAAGTTATTCCGTGCAACCATCTCAGCTTCTTTTTTGCCTTCTCACCTGGGTCAGTCTTACAACTAAAATAATTCTGAACTGTGCGTAAGATCAAGCTGCTTGCTTAGGTATCCTTTAAAATGTGGGTGTTGTTTTTTGTTGTACTCCAGAGCAAGTCCAAAAATGCTTGTCTTCACTTTTGCACCCAGTGAACTGTTCCTAGAGGAAATTATCTGTATCGAAGGAGGTTTTGGGGGCTTTCCCTTAACCCTGTAACTGCTGCTTTTATAGTGTTAGTTGGGCCTTTGATCTCCGTACTCTTGATTGGCTCACAGCGAGATTATTTACAGTCAACAGGAAAAGTACCTTGAACTTGTCATTTTGATAAACTTGATACTTGTCAGCTTCTCTAGAGGGATCTCACATGAAATAAATATATTTCATTTTGTTCTATAAATAAATTTTTAAATGGTTTCCTGCAACCTTGATGAAGTATCAGCTTCTTAGCAGATCTAAAGCCACACCGTAGGTATTGTTTGGAAACAGGCTTATTGTTCTTTAAAATGTACTTAATTCTGGATTAGAGAGCATAAGATGATTTTTTTTTTGTCTCCTGTTTCCACCAGCTCATTTCTAAACTATTTAAAATAAAGTGCCTGAGCATGTATGGTATTTAAAAAACCTTTCACGTGATGTTTTTAAAACAAATACATTTCAGCATTAAAATGTTAGTAATTCAGCTCAGGATTGTATAGCTGTAATGATAATGTATGATATCCGTCTTCTTTGAAAATTATTGTATCAGTAGAGTTGAACCTAGTGAATTACATAATTTAGGAACATTTACCAGAATGCTGTTTAAGAGGTACTACTGTAGTCTTCCCTTAAAAGCAAATGGAAAGATGTATCGTATTATGAAGTACTTAAATGAGGGAGAACAGTCTTCAGAAATTATCTGAACTAATTTGACTAGAACAGAAGGTCATGTGTGTGCATGCCAAGTTATAACACTAAACTACTTGGCAGAGTGCAGGAGGAGTACAAGAGGGAGATTTTTGCTTCCCTTCCTCTCTAACCTAAATTAAAAATGTATTGGCTACTCATTGCTAACATCAGAACATTTCCAGCTAGCCTGAAGTTAGTGTTTGAGTGTGCTTTTAACATTTAAAACTTTTAACAGCATGATCTGTCTCATATAAATAATGAAAGTCCCAGAGAAGTAAAAGCTACTGCTGCTTCTCTTGGCAAACGTCTACAATGTTCAGGAGTTGTAATACATCTTAAAATCTGGCAGAAAGAACCATGTGTTTTATTTTTTCAATTTTCAAAGTAGGTGTTGTACTTACAATGTGCTATTATATACTGATGTAACTGCTTTAAGGCTGACTGCAGAATCTGTGTTCCCACCACTCCTCCATCCATTCCACTTAGCAGAGTCATTGATTTGAAGAATGAGACTGGGGACAATAATTTTTGCAGCATGCTGAGGTCCAGATTCAGGATAGTGTGCAGTAGGCACCTAGAATTCAGCACATGTGTACGTTCCTCTGATTTCTTTTTCTGCCTTGTGACTTCCCTGAGATCAAAGTATGTACCTCAAATCTGGCATCTGCTCAAGTGCTTTCCTGAATAGGAAATGGGATAATTTCCTGAACAAGGGTCTGGGGAACACAGGTAAGTGAGTGTAGATGAAGTGAGGCAGATATAATGGGCTAGGATGTTATTTGGGCAGAGAGAACAGTAGTGCTCAAAAAGATTTCTTTATGGAAGGTATTTTTTATAGATTGTCGAGAGGATGTCTTGCTTTGGCATGACCTGGAATCTGCAAATATTTAATAATGCCTAGTCATGTTTTCTTCACCTGCCCAATTAAGAGATTGGTTAGATAATGAATTCTGTTTTCAAGGCCTAGGAGTGGCTGTGGCTTCTTAAATCGTGTAGGGTATTAAAAAAGCATAGAATAAATAGAGTCTTCAGAAGCCACACAATCTAATGGGGAAGAGATGACTGAATTTCTAGTCTCTTGCTTCATACGTGAGAAAATCATGTGAACATGTTTCTGCTGACAGAAGCAGTCAGGATGTGGAGTGAGTGTTTCTACTGAATTTCAGGGGGCTTTTTGTAATCATGGTAGACTTTTGAAGGCTACCTTTTTTTCCGCACTGCTTTTCTACTGATTGAGTCAGGAACAAATAGGATTAAAAATAGGGGGGAGGGAGATAACTAATCAGAAAGTGTAGAAAGAGATCATTAGTTCTATCTGTGAAATATTCAGTTAAAACAATAATTTGCTTTGTCTTCTTGTCATCTCCTAGGTCATCTCTGCCACAAAACAACAATGAAATTCTTTAGAGACAAGCAGACAGAAGGGAAGAAAATGAAAGTGTTTTCCCCCAAGGGGTTGATATGTATGGATAGATTGGAAAGAAATAAAAATGTGAAAACTCAAAACTGACACCTTTGCTATGAATATAGCCTTTGTTAGATGTAACCAAAACTCAAAATGTGGGACACTGGGGCACAGTACTTGATTTAAGGCAGCTAAATTGAGTGTCTCGTGGGACTGTCTTCAGACGTGATCTCTGTGGTTTTAAAGCAACAGTAGAAGGCTCATTAGTGCTAGATTAGATCCTTCTGGTGTAAATGAAGAATTAGAAAGGGAATGTAAATCCCAGGAGAAAGTTGTTAGGACCTGCCACAGGGAAACTGAATCCACTTAAATATCCCTGGAGAAGACAACACTTAAAACCTGACCATTGCTGCTTTAATGTGGAAAATCTAGAGGATGTAGATGTGTATATTTTTTACCTCCTAAGCTCTGTTGCTGGTACTGAAGAGATTTTTATAGCCCTTGTGGCTTGAGATGCTGCAGGAAAGTGTGTTCAGCTTGGCTCAGTGCTTCCATTTTAATCAGTATGCAAAGTGAAAGGACAACAGTTTTACTGTGGTGCTTGGTCTGAAAAGAGGACCCTAAGCAAAACCCGGTTATTCTTCAGGGGATTTCCTGATTCTTGCATGTATTCTTTAATAAAGTATAAAGTGTACTGACACAGGCCTTTGATGGCTATCATAAAACATTCCCTCTTTAGTGTTTTTTTAGTATTCTGAAAACTAACCAAGGATCCTTGTGTATTCTGTTTAAATGCAGTTGTTGTGAAAATGTAATTAGTGTTAATATTCTGGAGATATGTTGGATGCTGGGAATTGTCTGTGCATGTATATCACTGGCTTTTGAAGAAAAGTGGAGTGCTACATGGAGTGCTACTGCTTTTCGTTGCCTTGTGGCATGCCACTGAAACAAAGCCCATAATGCAGACTGGTGGTTTTCCTGCTCTCTCCCTTTCATGGTGGTGAACCCACAATTAAATTGCTGCATTGAATGCTCCAACTGTTTGAGCTTTTTCCCTTATGCTCTGATTACATGCTTTCCCTGCTCTTTCTCCCTAGATAACTGCCAATACTCTCTATTCTCTGTGTTTCAGTTTTGCTAGAACTGCTCAAACTGTTTCAAGTGTCTACTGAAGGAAATAGTGTGAAAAACCAGTAATTAGAACCCCAAATAAATATTTGAGGAGAGTAGAGCTGTAGTTTCACATTTCCTTGGCACTGCTTGTTTCCTCAGGTTTCTAATGGTATTCACTCTGAATTCTTTTGAATCTCTGTAACTTCATGATCTTTGATCCCTCCATTTCAGTGTACCTGATTTTGACTAAAGTAACATTTAAGGGTTTGTACACTGTCATGGCCAACATGCACGTTTGTCCCTGATTTTCACACTCACTTTCTAAAATGCCAGCAGCATGTTTTTCTCTGGTAACATTTCCAGGCTTGTGATGTTGGAGCACTTACCTTTTCTGAGATCATTAGGGATGGTATGGTATTCCTCTTCAGCCTGCATATGGCCTGGGGCAAACCCACTGTACTGCCTATACTAATTGCAGTTTGTACCTCTGGTGCCTTCTTGCAAATTTTTTTGCTCCTTCCAAATTACCTTCTCTACTGAGTGCTGAAGCATGTGGTCTTATTCTGGGGTCTATTCAAAGGGGAGGAGATAGAATCACAGGGTGGTGAATGGAGAGAATGGATCAGGTGAATTACTCTGTAGTTTAAAGAGGAGGATGTTTGACAGTGCCTAGGTTTGTTACCATCAATTAAATTCAATATTTATGAGTAGGCAGATGTGGAGAGCAGCCTTATTGTAAATGTAATCTGTGAACTTTAAAGTTTCTGTAAACCTATCAGGAATGTTTAACTCTTTTTTCTGCCCATCTGTTTCTTTTTCTTTTGTTCCCTGCTGAAACCATGTCCTTTGTTCAAACTGTCTTGCTTACCAAAGGGCCCTTTGTTACATTTGCCACACTCGATTTCACTATCTTCGTATGCCTCCGCTAGGATATACTTTAAGCTAAACCTGGCTTTCCTTTTTGCCTCACAACTGTGTTCATCTACTTCTTCACTGCTTGTACTTAAACTGCATTGGTTCTTCTCTCCATCCTTTGAACCTCACAGTGTCAGTAGTGATTAAGCCTTCTGTGTGTTATTCCTTCAGCCACTGATCAGTGGAGAACCTGTATTTTAAAGGATTTATTGCAAAAATCCACCTGTGAAAGGCTAGCCAGTAGCCCTCACCATTGCTTTAAACACATACCTTTCTTGTCACCACCATGCACCTGTACACCAGGAGGGGCCGGAAAAACATCGTCACATGCTGATAGGATTATTCTTCAAAATTACTAGGTATCTTCAACTGCTGCTGTGTGGCCCTCTCAGCTTTTCCAGCAAATTGATAAGTGTATGTTGAAATATGACTGGAATTAATGTATACAACCGTAGTAGTTTATTGTTCATTTTATCACCCATTTCATTACATCTAGACTTTGATGTTTTTAATTATCTTAGATTAAATACTCCAGTGGTACCACCAGGGCAAGCAGATTACAAGTGTTAACAGCTACATGGATATTTTTGTGGAAATTGCATACCCCTATACATAATGTACATACATATCTGTACATGTAAAACTTTTGAGAACATGTGGGTTTTGAAGACTGCTGAGCCTACACATTCTCTTTATTCCAGACTACTTTATAGCCTTCTCATTGCTCTTGTAGGCAGCACCACACATCTAGACTTTGATGTTTTTCGTGACACTCTTATCCTCTAATTAACTTCATTAATTTTGCAATTAGTGAAGTTAATTAGTGGGTAAAAATGCTGTATGAAACTTCAAAGTTTCCATTTTAATCATAGTTTGTATTAAAAATAATTATCACATGCTTGATTACTAAACTCAATTCAGTTAGCTCACACTGTGTCATGTGATATTAAAACCAGCTTTGTTCTGTATCTTTCCTAGCTAGTTAGTAGTATTTTTCACTAACAATAACTGAGGCTTTGTCTGATTTCTGAAAATGCAGCTACAGAGAAAAAGCGGTGAATGAGAAAAAAAAAAAAAATTGATCATGATATGACTGAGTGGAAGTTGGGTTTCAGTTTGGGTAAGTAGAGAAACAAATTGGAAAAGAGAGAGGTCAAAATATTAAAAAAGTCCACCATGACAAGTTATATATATGGGATCAATACTTGACTAGCAACCTCCTCTCCTTTGATGAATCATTTCAGAAGATTTGTGCTCTGAGTTGTACTGCCTAACTGTGTCAGCCTGATCACTACCTACTATGGATACCTAAAGATAAAGGCATGGTGAGGAAAATCTGCTTACCTAAGTAAGGATAGCAAAGAGGACATGTAGAAAATCTAAAGCAAAGAGCACAAAATCCGTGAGGCTGGAATAGATACTGGGATGTAGTAATAATAATAATAATAATTTAATAATAATGATAACAACAAAAAGTGTAGTAGCAGTAATTGTGGGGGACCTGAGGAGCCACAGTCACTATGCAAGCA
The DNA here is from genome assembly GCF_009829145.1 of Chiroxiphia lanceolata. Classification (NCBI taxonomy): domain Eukaryota; kingdom Metazoa; phylum Chordata; class Aves; order Passeriformes; family Pipridae; genus Chiroxiphia; species Chiroxiphia lanceolata. Next base: position 35,540,865 of record NC_045671.1, read on the forward strand.
TTCCATAGTGTCTGTAGATCAGTCCACAGCATTTCACACCACCTCCCTCATTTTAATCAAAGTAATGTGCCCATTCATACAGGTATATGTAAATGAATTCATTCTTTGAGGCAGATGAGTGTTGTCTTAGAGCCATGTAGAAGGCATGTGGTAGCTCTTGGTTGCAGTTTTCTCCCTGAGCAGTGCATGGTCTCTGTGGACTGTGCTGGACTGCTCCTTTTTCTTATTCCATGTCCTTTCACCTGTATGATGAGATGTCTCCCACCTCATATCATTCGTAGCTGCCCAGAGAAGTCTTCATCTTAACCCTAGGGTGTCAGAAGTCTCATCCTGAATTTCTCTATTTCTTTTTCTTTTTTTTTCTTTGTGCTTCCGATGTAAGCATAGACGTTGTCTTAGACACCTTAGTGCTCCAAGCCCAAACGTAAGTGCAGTGGCTGAGTCCAAGCTCTTGTACTGGTACTTCCATCTAAAACAGTGGCATCAGTCAACAAAGCAGCTTTACTGCCTGGTTGTTTCCCTGTGATGCATATTGTATCAATTTTTATAGTTCTTTTATACTTTCAACAGACTTTATAACAGCAGTAATGTCATTCACATAATTATACCATAATTGACCTTAGCATTGAGCATCCTTGGCTTTTACTGCAGTTTGCTTAATACTTCAGTATGGTCAATTATCTTGTAATTCCCACTTTGTTGGGAATTATTGTTTTAATTATTCCACTCCAAATACATCATTTTGGCATAGTAGTAAGAGTACACATGGGAATGGTCATATTCGTGAATGCTTTAAAGAGTTACCATCTTAAACACGTGGGAAGGCTTTTCATCCTCTTATCTCTAGTCATTACTTTTAACACTGATTTAATTTAATTATTACTTAGTCTGCTCAGGCCAGGTCTTCATCTGGAGGAATCAGCATACAGGGAGTTGGGGCTTGCAGGATTTGAAAGCACTTGTATGGCTGTGCAGTCTGACGACACTGATTTCTGCCACGTTGCAGTATGAGCCATCTGTGTTGATGCAATTAACTTCCAGTGGAACCTGGGGCTAAAACAGGGAGTGTTTTTTCCTCTAGCAATTTGAACTATTAATTATCCCAAATAGACAGCATGCTGGAGAGAATTTTACTGCTGCGTAAGAGGCTTGTATGGCTTTTTTGATACTTATTTAATTTGCACCTGTATAGCACTGGTACTCCACCAGGAGCAGTGTCCTGCCAGTGTTGGAGAGAAAAGAGAGTGATCCTTGTGGTAGGAGATTGTTTCAGTTATCACTGCGCTCAGCACTGCCCAAAGACTGAAGCATAGTGTGCCATGCTTTACAGCCTAGTGCAAAAAATACTGTGGGTCCAGCACTAGAAACACACTGTTCCACTTCTTAAGCAAATTATTTGAACACAGCAATGTACTCAGCCTATCCGTAAATATGTATGTTCAGTTGTTTTTTGTCAGCATTTTGTGTTGTATTTAACATGAATAAAAATGTTCTACCTAAGCAGAATAAGAAAAACCTGTATATTTTGCTCAAACACAACTAAATGTAACCTACTTTCACCAAAGAGTATTTTTTGTGATGTCTGATCTAGTTATTATATGTGAGCAAACTCAGCATTATTTAGTAGGAAAATGCTGCTCTTTCAGTAGATTAACACATTTTATTAAAGAAAACAGCAGTGTGACAAGACTTTATTTCTCTATAAATTTTAATAGTTACTAAAACAAAGGCTCTGGCCCATTAAGTTACAGTCTCCCAAGTTATAGTGCCGAATCACTTAATTTCTCTAAGTAGCCATCCTATTCCTGCCTCTTAAAGAGAACTGTTGGGAGAGCACTGATGTTTTAATCAAGGAACAGGGCAGAATCTGTCAGCTAAACAATTTGCTTTGATGGAGGTTTTCTTTCACAGTCTGCAAATGTAAGGGCCTCTCTTGGAACATGTGGGCCTGCACACTCAGGAACCAAGGTGTAGGTGTGTACAGGATTATATACAGGAATCTGATGTCAGTGGAAACCCTGAGGACATTGTTACATCCTGATATTTATCAATGAGGATAGATCCTTACAAATGTTTATAGACTGAAAAGCTGTTACAAACAATGGAGGGCACTCAGTACAGGTAACAGCGTTGTCCCTTGCACAGTGAAAATAAGTAGACATTATGTCCATAGGAAGATCTACACCATAGCTCATGGCTATGTATATGACATGTCTTTATTACTTAGCATAAGAGGTAAATGTAGATCTGTCAACACCATTACCAGAGATCTCATAAAGTCATTGATCTTTATGTGGCGGGTGCATTTCATGTTGAAAGAAAAAGAAGGTAGTGCTGCAGAGGTATTGATAGGCTGGCTTCATGCAAGGAAAAGGGGGTGACAGTTAAAACTGGGAATATTTAGATTTTTTTCTGTTCTAATTGACTCTTGAGGCAAAATAATGTTAGTCCTAGTACGCTGGCCTAATTTCAGGTTGGAAAATGAGATTCTACCTGCTGCCAATAGGTGAGTTGTCTCCATTTGTCTGCTAATGTCAGGTGACATGGTGCAGGAGGATTTTTTCGTATTGGTATCAAGTCTGATCCATCTTTAAAGCAATAGAAACCTTAAGCAACACACATTACCCCAATGCCCAATGTGGTGCTCATCCTTTATATGCTAATGATAATTAGCTACTTTATCTTTCTAGTAGGGAACTTTAATTTATTACTTTATTAAGCAGTGAAATCAAAGATCGAAATGGTATCTATAGTACATAGCTAACCAGATTGTGAAAAATGAAATTATATGGTTTCAAATTTATGAAAATAAGTATTTCTGTTTAAGTAAGTGCAGTAGTTTAATTCTTTAGACAACACTCTGATTTGTAGTTTATTGGTGATTATTTTTCTTCGTTTTAAAACAAATTGCTTTCCGTAGGGTGAAGTTGAAAAATAATGAATTGAATTTTATACTTATTTTATACTGTCAGGGGGAGAGAGAGAGAGAGGGAGGCAGGAAAATATGAAAATGGGAAAGGCACAAGCAATGTTCAGCACTAGCTTTGTTCTAAAATTTTTATTTCCACTCAGTGTTCTTAGAGAGTAATTAACAATTGACAATCAAAAATGTGGAAGATTTTTGCAAATTCCACCACTCATTAATCTGAGATTCTGTTGACAAGAACTGGAAATTTTAGAAAAATTTACTGTCGCAGTAGGGAGAAATATTCTCTCACATGACTTGGGCAATAATGACAGCTTAATTTCTGTAGTTAAGTGTTCTAAATCCTTACCAGAAGCTTGTGATGTAATAAGGAAAAGATGAAATTTTGTCATAGTGATGGAGCAGAAGTTGCTCAGTGTAAGTGCTGATTTCTTGGTTTATGTTCGTGTTCATAATTGTAAAATAAACTAAGGAAGATGTGCACTGAGAGCCCCAAAACAAAACAGCTGTGTAGTACAGTTTTATGTGGAACAACAGCTGTCTGTAGTGTATGGAGGGAGAACTCCCAAACCAGTGTTTCTGGATGAATGGGAGGATCTAAAATCCATCAGTAAGGACTTCTTTAGCTGTTGTTCCTCCCCACCCCGTTATATAAGGAGGATAGTGATGGAAACAGTCAGCAGGGTTTCAAATGACAATTATTTTCATCTTCATTGCTGTCATTTCAAATTCTGAAAAAAGCCTGAACACATCCTTACTTATGTATGTTCAACTACTGAATTCAGTGTGAGATAAAGTTTAGTGCATGCTTAAATGCTCTCTTGAACTACAGCCAAAAGCTACTGCTGCTGCTAAAATCAGTCCCAGAGGGAACTTTGCATCTTTCATTGTTTTCTTTTTTGTATACCAAGACACAGGCTCCACCAACTTTTGGAAATATGGTAGGAGTTGATAAATGTTGCCTGCCTTGTTTAAAGGAGTACAGTAGAATTTTTGGATGACAGTGCATAAAGTACTTGTTATCTTTCTTTCTCTCCTGTCCCTACATGTGCTCTTTAGCAATCATTACTAGGTGAGAGTGTAGAACAGTAAGAGAATCGCTGAGCCACTGCATTTTGTTTCCATCTGCTGCAGACACAGCCTGTAATTGTAAACGACATCAAAATAAAATGAGTTTAAGTGTTTTCCCCTATTCTTGGCTGCTTCGAGACTGTTCAGAAGCCTACTTCTTTCTTTGGTAGAAATCTTCATTCAGATGTTTGCTGAAGTGTGACTTGCGTTGAGCCTCTTCGTCCTTTTTGATGTACACAGGCAAACACACGCATACGTACACACACACCTCACCCCTTCTTGGACTACTAATTTAACCCTGCATATTTGTAGAGGAAACAAAGCTAAACAAGATCAATGCACAGTATTCATAAAATGACCCAGATTAGCTCTACATTCATCCAGTTGACACTGCAGATAGCCACTGTGGTCATCAGCTGATCTCCTTTTTCTGTCTCTTGCAATACAATGTGCAGTTTTTAATAAAAGACACTTGATGGGTAGCTATCACCGATTAAAACCCGAAGTGCTGTCTATAAGAACAGCTCCAAATTATATTATCCGCTTAAGATGTGTTGAGGGGTCGTGACAAATTAAACACTGTTTTGAATAAGTGCTTGATAATGTTTCCTTCTTCTGTTTTTGGACTGCAGAGCTCTTCTGTATCTCCCTCAGCCAGTTTCAGAACAGCAGAAAAGCACAGAAATTCTACAGATTATTCTTCAGATAGTAAAAAACAGAAAACAGAAGAAAAGGAAATAGCGGCTCGTTATGTGAGTAAATTGTCTGCGTTGAGCATTGTTGTACTTAAGTGTTCCTCTGAAATTTCACCCTGATTCCTTCTGCATAACTAATTTTAAAATTGAGGGTCAAATTTTCAACAAGTTCTTGCTGGCTACCTCTAATGTTTGTGTTCGATTAAAGGTTTTCGGTGTGTATGATTGGTAGTGGTTTTAACAATATAAATACAGAGCACCTGGAAGCCATGTGACAGTAGTGCTGAGCTTTAATTAGGCTGGGACTTGTTAGATCTGGGCTCTAATTTGGCTCCACTTCATAGTGCAGCGCAACTTTGGATGAAGATTTTCATGGTGTGTCCTTGTCTACCAATGTAAAAACTGGGAAGAATACTATAGCTATGGCAACCTGCAAAGCAGAAGCCCTGTAGGTGATCTAAATATTCTAATTGTATTACCACTTAAAGCTTGGGAATGGTACATTGCATATTTGTGAGCAGCCTTGCTATTTTTTCTTAATGCTTAAGAGATGTTGGGATATTAAATAAATGGGTTTTAGAACATTGTGATTTGTCGTTGCAGGACAGCGATGGTGAAAAAAGTGATGACAACTTGGTAGTTGATGTTTCCAATGAGGTATACACAATGGTGTTTTTTCTACCTTATAGTAATGGTGGTTGGGAGTGTCTTCAGTGGTTTCTGTGTGTATTGGTTTTATGACTAAGATTACAGTGTTTGCCTTCATAAAGGAACTTGAAATACATAAGGGAATCCAGTCACATTATTTTTCTTTAGAAAACGAATCAGATCTAACATTTATTTCTACAAAGGACTTTTTGTTTCTCGTATGAACAGAAAGTTCTCTTGAGATATTTGAAGCCAGCACAGCACAAGATGGGATGCAGCATCTAACAGTATCTTCTAACAGTCGTTTCTTTCACTCTGACCATGAGTTCATTTGTCAGCTTTATCAGGTCTGCTAAGTGGATCAAACCTTTTCAGTCTGTCACCTAAAAAAAAGATTTACTTGCCTATTTCAATATCCATAAATTTTTTTACATGATTTAATGGCATCAAATTTTAGGGCTTTCTTTAAAAAAAAAGTTGTCCGTCATTATCTATCTCGATTTTACAATTGTATCAGCTAAATCAGTCGAGAACAGAAGAAAGACGTCAATTCCTATGACGGATCTTCATTCCAAAGCAAGGACTGCTCAAGACAAGCACTAGTGACTAGTATGAAATTTTTATGCTAACCCATGTTGCTGATGTTTAGGATCCTTCTTCTCCCCGGGGGAGCCCAGCACAGTCTCCACGGGAAAATGGCTTGGACAAGACTCGCCTGCTGAAAAAAGATGCACCAATTAGTCCGTCATCTATTGCATCTTCTAGCAGTACTCCTTCCTCCAAATCCAAAGAACTTAGCCTTGTAAGTGCTTCAGAATGCTCCTGACCCATGATCATATGCTGAAATGCATGCTTACTGGATTTTTTTCTGGACACAATTTGTATTTCCACTATAAATATAGTGCAATATGAAGCATCAATTTAAAATTAGTTTAATTTATGTCTTCAAGGAAGTTTAATAACATAATACTGAGAAAGTCCACAGTCTTTTTTTTTGCAATAGGAAGAGGTTTTCATTGGTGGTGTGGGTAAATGATAGATTTGCTGTTCTGAGAGATATTCTTCTCCTCCTCCATATGAAAAACTGTCAGTCTGAGAATAAATAAAAGTACACAGGGGTTTCTTGAGCTGTTTTCCTGTGCTGTGGTTTATAGCAAATCCAGTTCCCTGCTTGGATGTGATTTGGTTGTTAGCTTTGTTTGAATTACCAGGCTATATACAACAACAATAATTCTTATTTTCTATCTAAAAAGTAATCTGTTATTTACAAGAACCTTCCTTGACTTGCATCACAAATCATAATGCAAAATGCCTGCAAGGGGTGTTCTTTCCTTTCATGTTTGTGACCACAGTTAATCACCTACCTGAGCTGCTGTAATTCCCCTCTCAGTTCTTCACAGGGCAGGGTACATGATTATTTAAAGAAGCAAAATAAATAAAAAGAAAGCTTAAAGTGAATGTTGTGCTCAGGAAAGGTAGTGGAAAGACAGGTTCGGGTCCAGGAGTCAGTGATTCGTCTGATGAACAAGCTTGTCACAAGAATGGCACTGCACAGTCCCTGACTTTACACTCATTACTGTCTCCATCCTGTGTTTCTAGCATCATGCCCGGGCATGAGTTGTCAGTCAGTTTGGGGATTTTTTTTCCACCCTTCTTGTCCATCCAGCAGTGGCCTCTCACAGAAAATCATAATCATAATGGGAGCAGGTCCATGAGCAAAGTGGGACTACTGACAGAGTTCACATATGCTGCCAATTGCCAGATGGCAGTGATTTTCATTTACCTCAGTCTGAATCATATGGACGCTACTGATGAAGAAAGCTGTGAAGTCTGTAGTTACCAAAACCATTCCATCTTTTTTGGTGTTTCTGCAGCTTCTCTTCATTGCCAAGCACTGTCAAAACCCAAATCCAAAAGCTAAATATCACTAATCATACACATTCTGGTTGTCATTGTCTCTTTCCAACCACTACCTATAAGACTTAAATAACTCACAAACTGTCTTCCTTTTTCCTTTTTGGTGACCAGAATGAGAAATCTACCACTCCTGTGTCTAAATCAAATACCCCAACTCCACGGACTGATGCCCCAACTCCAGGCAACAACTCCACTCCTGGACTGAGATCAGTGCCTGGCAAACCCCCAGGTGTGGACCCAATAGGTTAGTGTCCATATATTTCAATGGTGTGAAACAGTGGCCATTTGTCCCTTGCCAGGCTCCCTTTAAATCTGCAGTGTGAAATCAGTACCTTACAGTTACTTAAATTGGGTGCTGAGCTGTTTCTTCAGCATTGTAATACAGTGTGTGTGTTTTGTTGTTGTTGCCGTTTTTGTTTTATTTGTTTGTTTGTTTGGGGTTTTTTGTTATTATGTATTGAGGTCTTTTTTCTGTTTACCAAACTCATGTTTCATCTGATGGGTCTAGAATGCCTCTGTGACTTCTTTCTTTTTTTACTCTCTCTATAGCTTCAGGTTTAAGAACACCTATGGCAGTACCGTGTCCTTATCCTACTCCGTTTGGTATCGTGCCACATGCTGGTATGAATGGGGAGCTGACCAGCCCTGGAGCTGCCTATGCCGGTCTGCACAATATTTCCCCTCAAATGAGTGCAGCAGCTGCAGCAGCAGCAGCAGCAGCAGCTTACGGGCGATCTCCAGTGGTAAGTGTTTGCCATTAGTGCATTTAGTTTTGAGAGCAGTGTATATTAAATATAAGACCTGTGGGTTTAACTCTAGTTCATTCTCTTTGTGGTTTGGGGAGCATGTTATGGAGAACATGAATTAAACAGTCTTCCCTTGCCAAACTCTTACTTTAATACACCTTTTTGTTTTGCTTGGGGAAAACTATAGGTTGGTTTTGATCCACATCATCACATGCGAGTCCCAGGCATCCCTCCCAATCTCACAGGCATCCCAGGAGGAAAACCGTGAGTATCAAACATTCAACTTTAAAAGTCAATCTTCTTTTGGAAGTTGTGTTCCCTTGCTGGTTGGAATTCCCCTTAGCTGCTGAAAACTGCTGTGTGAATAGAAATAAATACAGCTATTCAACGAGAGCAGGAGAATTACTGTTTAATCTTAAAGTTACATTTATAAATTTGTTTTGAAGACTAGTAGCAGTCAACAGGGACTGGATGACATAGAGTAAAGGAGACAATTAAATGGAAAAAGAAGGTGAACTTCAAATCTGACTGGTTGATTGTCTGTGGAAATGCAAGCTGGAATGGGATCTCAGCTATCCATCTCTATTGTACTCTGCTTCTCAGTTTAAAAAAAAATTATTGTTTTGTTCACAAAAGCCTTGCAATTACTAGCAAACCTAGCAGCTGCTATAAGCAGTGTGCAGAGAAAGGAATGCTGACCTGTTTTATTTGATTGAAAATACTGAAAAAATTATTGTATCATAATATTCAGATTCATCCTTTATGGAATGGACTGTAAAAGGTGACCTGCTCTACCAGGCTTCTCATGTTGTGAGAAGAATTACAGAGACAAAGAACTCTCTGCTCACATTCCCCTTGAGCTAGAGAGGAGAAAAACTAAAGCAGCTCCACAAGCCACATTGATCCAGATTTTATGTATGGGTCATCTAATTCCACTTTCTTCTGACACTTGTGGAACACTGTGACCAGTTCATCCTACAGAGTTTGAAGGTCAAGGGATGTTTGTGTCACTCCGTCTCCAGCTTTTTTGTGTAGGAACGTGTTTGTGGAGGAGTGGTTGGGGTTAGTTATACATTTGCATGTGTGAGTAAATGGATACATGCCTGCCAGTGGGCTTGCACACACACTGTGTGGCAAGGATTAATGGTTAATATGATGACATAAGCGATCAAGCCTAGTGCCTATAACTCTTCTTGTACATGTGTCACACAAACCAAACCAGGTCCAGATCTCTCAAGCGTGGTAACCACCTTCAGTTGACTTTCTACTAATTTTTCCACCCTGTTAGGTGGCTGTGCAAGGGAGGTATGGAAATTGATGATGAGCTGCTTGGATTAAAAATTCTGTGGGGTACAGATCTTCATCCGATACATGCCATGGGCTCTTTGAAATGTCTTGACATAGTGTTCAAATGTTTGCTGGATTTAAGTTCATCCCCCGTGGAGTCAATGACCTGAAAAGAAGTGTGACTGGATCTGCTAGGCTTTGCTTGCTGTGGTCTGAGCAATGGCAATTGGAGGGATGCAGGGACTTCCCTGCTTACATCTCACTTACACTAGAATTTAGGGGAATAAAACATGAGGTAAACTGAAATCAAATCAGTTCAATTCTGGTACATCTCCAAGGTTTTTGAATGTTGTTGCTGTGTTGATGTCTATGTTAAACATTTAGATGTAGCTATCCTTTGTCTACCATAGGGCCTGAAATTTTAAAATCTGTGGTTCTTTTAGCGTGAGGGCATTGACTTTTCTTCATCTTAAGTGTGGTACTTCTCACAGCTTCCATTCAGGATTGTTTCTCATTTACTTTCTCATTTACTTCTCCTTTTCCTTTAGAGGGAAAGTTGTGTAAATTCTCTGCACTGTTGAATATCTTGAAATAGAGTGGGCAGCATGTAGTACATCAGGGATCTGGCCCCGAATAACTCTCTTTTCACTTTGGAGATACATCAACATGTTGACTATCATACAATATATAAATAGGGAAAAGAAGGAAAAGGTGCTCACCGGGTGTTTATAGTGTCAGTTATTTGTAAGATATTTACAGTATTTCTGTAAGCGACACGCAGTGTTAGTTCTTAGGGGGAAAAAAAAGGCAAGCACTCAATGACCACAAAATAATAACATGTGCTGGTATGGAGTAATGAATAGAGTGAGGATAATGTAAGATCTAAGATTTATTTCTGTAATTTTTGAATATGCTCTCTGTGTTCATTATAAGGATGCTAAAAAACACTTTGGCTGATAAAGGTATCATACACTAAGTGCTCAATATGGCTCTGCAGAGTGTGACTGTGCAGAGAAATCAGAAAAGAGGATTATGAAATTCCACTTGATTTCAGATGACCATCAACTGCTTTTTTCAGTATCTTACTGCACAAACAGGAAGTAGGGAGATAATGCGGAAGATATTTCAGATTTCTGTGGTGATGATCAAACCCTAATTCTACTCCTTTAGGCAGTTTTCTTCTTCTAACAACCACAGAAGTCTGTCGTACTGTTTCCTGAATGTATTTAATGCCAAAAAACAGAGAATGGTGATATGATCTGTCTCTCAGACTTGCCAGAATAAGAAACAGAGTGCAGTGTGAGAAAAGTGTGTAAAGCACTGTGAATAGGGCAGAAAGATGAAAATGCCTTTGCATTTTGTCCCACTGACAATTATTGTTCTAGTGTTAATGCACTATGAATCTTAAATGCCAAATTCGGTAGTTGAATTCTGAACATTGCCTTCCTTCAGTGACTTTGAAGCATTAATTAAGGAAGTGAGCTTACAAAGTATTCTCATAAAATGATTTTTTTGTGAGCTCTTCTCATCCCACCATTGTGACAATGAATTTTTCATCAGTACTATGATGATTTTTTAGGTCTAAGGAAATTAAAGCCTTCCACTAAGCTTACCTTGGTATGTGTAGGTGAACCCTCTTACAAAGTCTGCGCCCTTGTAATAGATGCAATGTGTCAGGTAGCATCTCAGAACAAGACAATTTCACAACCTAACTGTTCTCCCTGGAAAATATTTTAAGATATAGCTGTTGATAGGTTATTCACAGGTGGCGTAAGTGACAGTCACACAACATGTTCTTTCTCAGTGAGAGCCCTGATTTTGGCAAGAGAAATTGGAATCTGTAGTAGTTGTGTTGGGTCCATAAAAAAAAAAAAAAAACACAAAAAACCCCAGCCTAACTCCCCCTCCCCAAAAAAACCAAACCCCTCCCCCAAAAAAAGAAACCCACAAAAACCCTCCACATAACCCAAAACCACCACCACCAACAAAAAAACGAAAACCCCAAACCAAAACCAACAACAACCAAACCTGCTGCTCAAAAACCAAAACTAAACAACCAACACCAACAAAAAACCAACCAAAAATTCCATTCCAGTGCATTTTTGCTGGTCTGTCATGTCAGCTGTCAGCAACTGTGCCTTGAGGACTTACCTCTTTGGTGGTGGGTGGAGGTTTCACTGCACCTTTAGGTGCAGTGCAGAGCAGTTTTGCTGAAGGGGCCTGGGAGCCAACTGTGTGTTTGGGGCAGATTGGCAGCAGTCCAGCTGAAACTGCCACATTAGAGTCAGTAAAGTGAGCAAGTAAATGTCCCCTGGCACGCAACTACCTTCCATGCTCTGCAGCAGCCAGCCAAGTACTTCTGTCTTTCAGGGGGCCCTTACCCAACCTTCCTTCCCTTCTCTGCATGCAGTGATATCCTGATCCCCAAGTTAAAGAATGCCTATGCCCCAAAATAAAGAGTAGTGTCATATAGCCTCATGTCATGTCATGCCAGAAATCATCATTGCATGAGTTGTAAAAGGTCGTTTGATTGGTGCTTGACCTTTTACATTAAAAGATGAGTGATTAGCTAAGTTTATGCTTTGAGGACCATGCTGTAGATAAATATTTCTTCTTTACATGTTTAAAATACCTGATATAAGCTCAGTTCATTAGAACATGGTGCTAATAATACCAAGGTCATGTGTTTGATTCCCATACACGCCATTCACTTAAGTGCTGGACTCGAGGATTCTTGCGGGTCCCTCTCAACTCAGATTAGTCTGTGAAATATCTGTGAAAAAGATTGCAAAAAAATTGAGCTAAGGGCACAATCTAAAGGCCTACAGTGGAAACATGTCTTTGATTCTATTTTCTTAAACAGGCTTGAAGAAAAACTCTTTAAATCACCCCCTATAATTTTTCCCCCTCAGAGCATACTCATTTCATGTAAGTGCAGATGGTCAGATGCAGCCAGTTCCTTTCCCTCCTGATGCCCTCATTGGTCCAGGAATCCCTCGCCATGCCCGTCAGATCAACACTCTGAACCACGGGGAAGTTGTGTGTGCAGTTACCATCAGCAACCCCACAAGACACGTATACACGGGTGGGAAGGGGTGCGTCAAAGTCTGGGACATCAGCCACCCTGGCAACAAGAGCCCTGTCTCTCAGCTGGACTGCCTGGTAGGTGAACAGCAGCATATGGCAATGAAAGAAGATAAGAGGTTGTGTTAATATTGCAATGCTACATCTTAGGTGCAAAAAATAGTGGGTATTTGAGTGCTGTCCTGGTATCAAAGATTGGTATTACGTTTGTAATTTTGGTGTTTCTTTTAAAATTGAGGTTGAAGTATATCCCTTCCATACTTGTGGGGTTTTTTCCCCGCAATGATTCAAAACATTTTTAATATCCTAAAATTTTATTGGTAGGAGGAAAGATCAAAGACAGTACAACAGATATTGTTTATAAACTTTGACATTTTTTGGCAGACTTAAAGCTTGATATCCTATCATGCTTAAAATTGCTGTCTTAAAGCTGTATGCTCTGAGAATATTTGAAGATTGTGTCATGTGTTTTGTGTATGTGTAGGAACGGATCGCCCAATCTTAATGTGACAAAGATTAAAAATATTATTAAAAATATCCCTGAGTGTTATTCACAAATTATTTGAATGTGCTAACAAGATGAACTGTTGCAAGCAGCTTTTCTTTTGTAATTTAGCAGTTCTTGGTAAGATGTTGCTGCATGTTGCAAAGGTAGTAAAATGCGAACTGCGCAGCACACGTAGACTTACAATGAATTGCTACACAAGTTGCTAAGCAAATGAAGAAAATTACCCAAATATTTTCCTCTGACATCTCCTAGATGGTGGCAGCAAGTCTCACTGGAGTGGGAAGGGGGGAAGTGTGCAGGGAATTTGGTAATCCCCCATGCCGAGAGGCTAATGTGCTGAAATAAACAGAGTATGAAAATGTAACTTTCTACTCCAGCTGTCAAATACAGCTATCTTGAATTGTTTTGGGCTGGGTTCAGGTCTTTGCATTTTGATGCTAATTAAGATTAAATATCTCTCACTACTGAATTTTGTAGATCAAACTGAAGTACTTCCCTAATGTCATGTAATTTTCTGGCATTAATACACTTTTATCATTGTCATAAGTATAAATGGCTCATTAAAACCAGGAGGGAATACAATACTTTTATGGATTTCTTCTCTCATGTTAATGCTGTTTTCTTTCCTCATGAGTAATCTCTTGATGGCTTCTGTCTCCACAGAACAGAGACAACTACATCCGTTCCTGCAGATTGCTCCCTGATGGCCGCACCCTGATTGTTGGTGGGGAAGCCAGCACGTTATCCATTTGGGACCTGGCAGCTCCAACTCCTCGCATCAAAGCAGAGCTGACATCTTCTGCTCCAGCTTGCTATGCCCTAGCTATCAGCCCTGATTCCAAGGTCTGCTTCTCTTGCTGTAGCGATGGGAACATTGCAGTGTGGGATCTACATAACCAGACTTTAGTAAGGTAGGTTGACAGAACTGGATCGTCAGATTGTGAAGAATTAATTAGACACAGCCTTATGTGCACCTTTGCACAAACATGCTGTTTTCTTTATGCATAGATGCTTCCAATATTTTGTTGTTTGGCAATAGCCATGCTAATATCTTGACAAAAATCTATATGATTCTTTGTAGATTTTGAGAGTTTCACAATTCCAACCCTGTTGAGCAGCCCATAACTATAATTCCCTAATACCAGCTGATGTTGACACTGCTGTAGATTCTTTGAATAGATGGTGTTCTTTGTTTCTGTGCAATACACTACTCTCACTCTAATCTCTTCAATCAGATGTCCAGCAAAATTGTCTTGGGTAAAGTTCTGTGTAAATTACTGCATTGCAAACTTAGCTTCTTAGGAGCATGTGTTGCTGCTCAACACTGATGTACAGTAAGCTAGGAGCCGATCATACAGAGCTTCTCTGTGCAGTGCACTGTGTGTATGTTTTTACATTCAGTGTGTCAGTGTTGCATGTAAAGTCAGGCTTTTACTTCCTGATATTCCCCTTTTTTTTTTGAACTTTGGTAACCTGCAGATTCTTCCTAAACTAAGGTCATTTTCCTGATCATGTTACATTCTATTGGAGAGAATGAGTATTTTAAGTTGAAAAGTGGGTATCACACAGTCAGCAGCAAAGATTTCCAGAGTACCTGACTCTTAGAGTGTACTTTTTAAAATCAGATTAGCACTTGGCTGTGGGGGCTGATTGCTTCATCAATTCAAAAACTTACATGATTGTCCCAGAGTTTATATTAATTTGGGATTGCTATTGGAATCTACATTACTGTTGTCTTCAATGGCTGCATGTTAGGGACTGAAAGAAAAAGGAAGTATTTTGTATACTTGCTCAGAACCAACTCTTTCCAGTGCAAGAACATGCTGATCTTCTCTCAATATATTCAGGCAATTTCAGGGCCACACAGATGGAGCAAGCTGTATTGACATTTCTAATGATGGCACCAAACTATGGACGGGAGGCTTGGACAATACAGTCAGATCATGGGATCTCAGAGAAGGGAGACAGCTACAGCAACATGATTTCACATCACAGGTTCAATCTCAGAAGCATTGTCATGTTAAGAAAAGTTTATCATGGGTTTTTGAAACAAGCACTTTTTTGGGGCGGATGCGGGGGTTTCTTGAAAAAAAAGCAGGCTCTAAGAGATCTCCAAAGAATTTTTCACTTAGTGTCATACTCTTTTTTTTTTTTTTACTTTTTTTTTAATTTATTTAATGGGGCAGCTAAATGTCTTTCTGGATTATGACTATGTGACAGATTAGTACTTCTCCTATGAGAGTAATGGAGAATCTTTTTATAAAACAAGTGTGCAATCTGTTTTCCTTTCTGTAGACTGAGGTTCAAAAATATTTTATGAAAATATTTTTAAATGCTGTCAGATAAGCTCGGACATTAACTTTTACTTGATTCATTATTTCACTATTGCAGTTTTAATAGCATTTAATAGCATAGCTTTACAGCTGTGTTTGCATGAACTAATTTATCTTGAGTACTGTAGTAATTGAATTATCATGTTTTTAAAACTGTAGTAGACCAAAAATGTGGTTTTGTGGTGTTAACAGTGTAGCAAGGATCTCAAGCTCATTCCTTTACTGACTGAAGCATATGCTGTGCTAATTACAGATCTTCTCACTGGGCTATTGTCCAACTGGTGAGTGGTTGGCAGTAGGAATGGAGAACAGCAATGTTGAGGTGCTACATGTTACTAAGCCAGACAAGTATCAGCTACATCTTCATGAGAGCTGTGTATTGTCACTCAAATTTGCTCACTGTGGTAAGCAAATCTTGATATATCAATGTTTTCCTTCCTGAGAAGTTCATTCAAAATTATCTTTAAATGAAAATATAATGTAGATATTTAACTACAGGGTATAGTTAAAAAATAGGTATTAAATTTTAATATTATTTTTAAAACTACGACTGCTTTTTGTATGTACTGCTTATTTTGTTATTGAACATCATAATGCAACCAAATGAAAATGTTACTGTTCTTTAAATATGTGTGAATGCTTTGTTGTTATGATCAATCTGTTTCTCGAGGTGTATTCCTTGAAAACAAAATGCAACAATAACATTTAAACAATCTGTTGCAGGCAAATGGTTTGTAAGCACTGGAAAAGATAATCTTCTTAATGCCTGGAGAACACCTTATGGAGCCAGTATATTCCAGGTAATAATCTCCTAAAAGCTATTTTCCACATACATTACAGTGCAGTAGAGCTGCACATCTCAGGGTCTGTCAGTAATTTACGGAGTTTTCACATGGAAATGCAGCTAATTACTATATTCCTTAAAGAATTTGTCTGTAATTAGAGAAAGATATGCTTTTATTTAGTAATTCAGCTCTTACGGTAAAGTAGCCCTTTAATACAAATTTGGTTTTAATACACTTCTTTTTCACCATCTTGTACATATTGCTGTAATACTGTACCCAACTCATGTCTCCCACAGACAGCCCAAATCATGCTAACAAGAACACATCTCCCTTAAAAGTGATGTTAAAAACCCCAGTACAGCTTTCTTAATGAGGGGTAGATAAGAGAACTTCCTTTGCGGTGCAGCAGAGGCATCTTCACCAAAACATAGCATGATGGGGAAGTATTTAGCTCTTGCAGTGGCAGGCAGAAAAGAGTGTGGACATATGTTATATATTGCGCTGAAACAGCAAGGCAAATGTGACAATACATTCACATAATCTCAGCACAGACAGAATAGCTGGAGGAGATAGAGCTACTGCAACCCGGTGCATCCTGTCTCCCATCCACCTCCTATACACTTGTTGTGCATCCTCTTCCACTAAAATGTCTTTTCCTGTTTGCATCCTCCCTGATAATGTGAATTCTTTTGCGCAAAGCTTTTGTCTTTTCTCTTTGGAAGTAGTGAGAGGAGATATAGTTCATTCTTGGAGTCTCCTTATTTTATACCTGTGGATGGGTTGGGCTTTTTACTACTACTTCATGTGAATTTGTGGTTTATAACAAAAAAAAAGGAAGAAGATGCTTTTAATTCATTTTTATGCAAATCCAATATGTAAAATATCAGTAAATGCTCATTCCTTGTAAAGTATATAGAAAAGACTGCTTCTATTCATTGGATTGATAGATTATCTTTAGGTCCATAACATTCATTTCCCTTTCCACAGTTGTTTTATCTTGTAATAGATCTTTTTGTGGAACAAATTTGGAGACCTGGTCTTGTAACAAAAGTACAGTACTGATACTTAAATGAGCTTTTGGTGTATTCCTGGTCTATAAACTCTTCCAATTAATCTTGAAGCCCTTCAGGATTGAAGTATTGGAAAGTCATAATTTCTTGTTTTTCCTTTTTCTTTTCTTGTAGTCCAAAGAATCCTCATCTGTGCTTAGCTGTGATATCTCCGTGGATGATAAATACATTGTCACTGGCTCTGGGGACAAGAAAGCTACAGTCTATGAAGTTATTTATTAGAGAGAAATCTGAATGCAGACAGGACTCCTTCTCCTAGCACTTTGCTGTATATTCCTTTTGTTTTTTTCTTTCTAAACTGAAAACTTAAATGCTCATCACAGTTGTGGAATTTATTTTTACCTTCTTAACTTGCTATTGGTTTGTGAATGTTCATTAAGAACTCGTGATGCCAAATTGTCAGATATCTATTTGGAAGAAGATGGAATAAGCATACTGAACAGTGACCTTGACTCTTTAATTATGTATTATAGCTGGAATGTATTTATTTTGTTTAAAGAAGGCTTTCTAACAATGAACTGACTTAATAAAGCTGTCTGGCCCGGCTTTAGTTTGAAAAATGCATTGTATACTTGTGTTTTTGCAGGTGGATAAATTGGGGATCTTGGAGAAGGATGTTCAGGAGATAGTTAAAGTTACACTAAATAGACTTGTAGTTTCTATTTAAAAAAAATAAACTTTGTTATATTTTTTAGTCCTGTTCTTGAATGAGACCTCTAAGTGTTATTACAGTATAATTATTTGGTGGGAAGATGCTGTATCTTAACTATTTTAGACAGTCTTGGAAACGTAGGAAATTGCAAACTGTAGCCAGTGATCTACATGCCTGTGATGAATGGCAAATTCAGTTCACATCTAAATTAAATTTAAGTAAGAATGTGCTAATTTATATATTTGCAATGTTAATATAGCATCTTGTGTACAGATTTGTTCTCAATGCTTTTCTGTTGATTAACATAAAGCGTTTTGGTGTCAAGCTAGGTTTTTTAATATAAACACCTCTCTTTGTTATATTGTAGAGAGTACAATAAGTTGCCTCAGAGAATCACCTTTGTTACTTCTGGAAACTTTTGCAATGTTTCCTTGAAAATGGGGATATGTGTCTTTGGGCAATTTTTCAATTACAAGAGATTATGAAAAATATTTGATATGTTCTTTGGAAACTGCACTGAAATAAGAATGGATGCCTACCAATATACAAACTACAAAAGCAATGACCTCCAAGGTAGGATTTACAAGAGTACTCATTCCAACATTCAAAAAGGAATGGATTCTCACTGGGATAAGGACTTGCTTTGTTTGCCAGCAGTTCAATCCAAGTCTTGATTGGATGTCCCTAAAAAGGACGCAGACTGAGCCATTGTGCCAGAGACAACGTGTTATCTTTTTATGTTGTTGTTGTTGCTGTTGAACTATGATCTGTGACTTTTTTTTTTTTTGAATGCTTTAAAAAAAATCTTTAAGTCTGTGGATCTGCTGATGTACAGTGCCTTTGCTGCTATGGATCAAAATCAAAAGACCCGTGTAGATAAATCTTATTGTATAAGTAGAAAATTACTTAATTTCATACTAGAAATGGATTGATGCTGCAAGTTAAAATGGACTGTTCATTGAAGTTCCAAATGTGGTAGCAAAAATGGTGTCTTAAGTGCTTAGTGTTTGATGTCATTAACAGTTTCGTAATACTCTACATTGTAGAAAGATTTTGATACTAAACTGTGTCATTGTACATAGTTCTAATGCATTGTATTGACCACCAGTACTTCTATAATGGTAGATTATTGTTTGTGCATTCAGACTTTTAGGCATTAAAAATAAGTAACTTCTAAGATGCATTTTTCTTTCTTTTCCCCCCCTCCCTCATTCTTAATATGTGTGATAATCTCAGTTATGTGTGCAGAATGCTGTCCGTAAGGACAACAGCCATTCAGTCACAGAACATGCCACTACAGATACTTTGTGGTTTTGACACTGAGAGACCATGTAGAGTTTCATCTGAGCTAGTGAAATCAATGAATTTATAGTTTTCCAAGTTACTTGACTGCAGTGATTCTGAGCTCTTAGAAGCATTAGCCACAAGACTTTGGCTGGGTCACCTGGGAATTTGCCACCTCCCATTTGTGCAGTTGGCCACCTGACATAAAGCTTTTTGTTATCTCATACCTTGGAGAGAGAGAAATTGGGGACCATTCCTGGTCACATGCCTACTGGAGTATGTAGAACTCAGCAGGATTTGGGGAGTAGTGTTGCAGTGCAGCATCACACCTGGGTTTCCCCCTCCAGACATAAAGTCTGTTGATGCCCATAGGTAGGCTTCTCTCAACTACATTTAGGTTTAGATCAAGAATTTAGCCCAGCTGCTGTGAAATTAGGACTTGGGTTAAAGTGAATTAGGGCAAATTAATTTATACACTGTTGGGAAGTGGGAGGCAGTGGGGGGAAGGAATTATGCTGTCTATAACAGGAAAAATGGAAAAAATCCAAGAGAAATCTGGAATTAAATCATTTTCCCGTAACCCATTTCTGAAAAGTGATATTGTGCACAGTGGAAATTCCCGGGCAGGCAAGCCTGTCCTCTTGTGATATGCCAGCCCATCTTGACTGCTGGTACATGAACCCAAGCTGAGAAATGTTTAGGGGTTTTTTGAAATGTCAAAAGAAGCCTTAAGTTGATAGAGTCATTTACCTTTAGTGTGAGTGATTGGGTAATACTTGGTGATGGAGGAGACTAGAGGGAAGTTTCCTCCAGAGCTGTCAGTTTCCTTAGAGTTAACAGTAAAGAGTTTTCCAGTTGTCTCCCAGAATAATGTATGATTTTACTCATATTGAGGTTATGTGCTACTTAATACAATAATGCTCCATAAAAGTAAACATGGTACAAATACCCTCTGTTATTATTTACTCTTGTCTGAAGAAACATAATTTACCTGTTATAATGGAGACACCTTATCTTTTCAAAAGCATTGAAAAATTTAAAAGGCTAGAGAGTACTCCATTTACTAACAAAAGAGAAATGACCTACTTAATATATGCAGAGGATGTTATATTTTTATGTAGTATTTCAAGCATGAGATTACTTAGAACATCTAACATAAAGCATTCCTTTAAAAAGAATAAAACTTTACATACAACTGAATTTGTACCAGAGCTAGTTTTGACAGCAGAGTAATATATTTTTAGAGCAGCCCTCCATATATATGCTTATTAATGTGTGTATTAATGGCTCGTAAACAGTCTAGGAATTAAATGCTTTAATCCTGGATTACTGCAGTCATGCTAATTTTTTCCCTTCAGAGCTGAGTGCAAGTGAAAGATGGTACAGAGCTACTTTCTGGGTTTTAGTTATGTATACATAGGGACACCTTTCTATTTCATTCGTTAGTTTCACTTGCCACTGCACAGCACAATTTTGTGTAAAATGTTTTTTACAAATGTGTATTGTGCCACAAACATGTGGCCAACATACTATAATCTGAGGTACAACCATTACTTTCTCTCTATTCTTCACATCTCACATTTTGTTCACTACGGTGATTTATTAGGAAAGACATTTCTTCTTAATTTTTAGATCTTTTCTGACTGGCCAGTATAGGCACATTTAAGAAGAACACTTCCCATCAAAATTTCTTTTTCCAAAGATAGGCAATTTTAAATGGTATTTCTCCTGTTTGTTTTTAGCCAAAAGTGATTTCTCTCTCCTATTTCTTAAGCTACTCCATTACATAAAAAGAAAATAAGATTTATTTTACCAGCTGTGGTTTTCCTGTATGAGGGATTTTTAAGTCTGTACTGGAGTAGTTCAAATTGGATTTTGTGTTTTGTTTTAACTCTGATACCTGAAGCACGCAGGAAATTCCTTCTTCCTGAAATGTTGATGAGTGTGTGGTCAAAACAGGAAAGTAGCTGTGCAGGTCTACATATGTCTGGACTATCCTCTACAGAAACACAGGTCAGATTATTTGCACAAATGAGCTCTTCTGTGCTACAGACAACAACACTCCCACGGTTTACACAGATGAAAATCTAGCTCACCACAGTAAGCAAGGAGGACCACACAAATCCATTTGGACTGGTTTGGGTGTTGTTTTTTTTCTGTGGGGAGCGGGTTCAGTTTTGAGGTTTTTTGTTTCTTTGTTGTTTTGTTTGAAACAGTTTGATCCTTTGAGCCTCTTCTGGTTTTCTACTGGCGTGTTTATTTGTGATCATCCCTACTGAGGCGATTAGCTTCTACTCAAGGATTTATGCTGTGAAATAAAATAAAATAAAATAAACTCATGTCTCTGTATGTGTGTAGGAGTCAGGAAAATCAAAGCAGTAGCTTGGGCCGCACTACACAGAATATACTACATCTTCGTGGTACCAAATTAACACTGAATGCAGCAATACAAAACCACTTCAGAACATCAAGTATGGCTACTGAGAAAACTGTCGTTTTTAATTTTTCAGCAGCTCATCCAAAGAGCTGTTCTTACATGAGGGATGTGGGAGGGTAGTTGCATTCAGTACTGGAGAGCTTTTCTGATACATGACCGCAGTTGTGTTGAAGAGGGTTGGGCAGTTTGGGCTTGATGTTCAGCCAGCCAGTTCTGCCGTATATTTACATGAGAGTTCCCTTCCAAAGCATAGCAAGAGATGAATCCTGGAGTAGTGTGCTGTGGAAGATCATCTCTGACAAGCTCTTAAATAATGCACCTGCCACATCTGCTTTTGACCAAAGACTTGCTGAACATAGCCCTTGAGACTTCATGTTTCTTCCAGTATTTGGACTACAGCATTTCCACTGCACAGCAAGAAATTTTTATGTCAAAACCAATAAATGTTCTTACTCTTACCAAATGATTTTTTGTCTCAGTTACAAGGAAACAGTATTATACTGCCTTTTTTTATTATTAAAAATGGTGTAGTCTGACGTTTACAACATGTCTATAAACGTGCCATCAAGTGCAAAGAAGCTCTTCTGTGGGGTCACTTTGACTCACATGGTTATGTTCTAAAATGTTATTGCAGAAATACTTTTTTCCTTGTTTTGGCAGGAATTAACCTATGATATTTTATGCATAGTGTACAAATAAAGGGAGAGGCTGTCTTAGCAGTTATCTCTACATTTGTGGTTTGGATTTAGCTGATTACCTCGGAGTGCTAAAATGCATCTGAAAGGTAAAATCAGTAAGTACAAACACTTAAGGATCTTTTAAAAAATTCTACAGTAGTTATATTGACCCAAACTGTTTTTTAATGTCATATTAAGGTAAGCATCTGTATTACATCTTCTTTTCAAATAAAAGAAGGGGTGGAGGAATTTAAAGTTAATCTTTCCCTTGCAATCAAATCTGTTCTTTAAAAAATACCCCAATGCTAGTGCTTGAAGGAGTTTGGTTTATTTTCATTATTCTTGAAGAATTTTGTAACAAATATGCTCTAGCACAATGGACAGTAATGCCATAAATGCAAATAGGTGATATGGCTGCAATTAGAAGCCAGGATTTAGACGATGCTATTGGCATTGAAAAAAAAAGTCAGTATGATTTGGTGGTCAAAGGTGTTACCTCATTTCCTTAGCAAAAGGAATATGGAATTTTGGCTGTATATTTGAATGCGTTTGAATGTCTGTCCAGTATGGCTTAGAGAAACTTCAAAGGGTTTCAACAATTCTGTCTTGATTTTTTTTTTACTGTAATTTAGAATGCATTTGAGACAAAAAAATGATACTTAAGGACCGCTCTAGTCCCAAGACCATAGGCAAGAGGTGCTATATGGAATGGGTTGCTCTGCTTCTGATTCCAGCCTGTGCTCTGTGTTGACTGGCATCTAGTGAAATGATTTGCATGAGCCCTGTGTAAAGTGGTTTTATGTTCTTCTGCATGAAAGGCATTATCTAAAGGCTAGCTATCTGTTATTTAGAAAAATTTGTCACAGCTGTATTGAAATATAGGGAGACATTTTGGGAAAAGAACAAGGAGGACCTCTGGGGAATCAAGCGTTTCAACCCCTTATCAAACACTGTAAATGTGCAAATGAGGCAGTCACACTGCTGTGTTATAAACTGCCAGTCTTCTGCTGAAGTGGGGAGAAAAAAAAATCCTAAAATATATGGTATGAAGATAATAGACTTCCTTGTATTTCAGCATGGCTTTAAAGTATTAGGTGTGATGTCTAATTTGCATTCATTTTAGGATAAAAAGACACGAATACTCATGTGATATTAATGATGGCATGGCTGGCCACCTTACAAAAAAATAGGGTTGAAATAATGAGGATAGTTACCAGGCTTTCTCCTCTCCAACACATAAAGCAATATTATCAAAAAAAATCTGGTCATTTTACGGTATAATTTCCTAAGTGTGAACAGCGATGTTAATATTTCACTGAAAATACTTTTTCCGAAATAACATTAATGACATCCTCCCATTTCCCTATGCACATGTCTTTTCCTGATCAAAAAAAATCCCACCTCCATTGCAAATTAGCTTATTTCATCCAGCTATTCATCAGAAGAGCTTCTCTACGTCATATCAATTTTAGGGTTTTTGCGGGTTGTGTGTGACTGCAGCTATTTTCTCACTCCTTTCTCCCCCACTGAGACTATTCCTGAAGCTGGTGTTCAGTACTCAAGAGATGCTCTTGCTCGTGGCTTGGTCTTGATCTTGGGAGCCGCTCAGGGAATGGGAATGGAAAGTGTTCGCAGGATTTGGCTGGCAGTAACAATTGCTGTGACAGCTGTTACAGACTCACTTATGCCTCCTCCTTCCTCTGAGCAGTCTTAAATAGAGAGATGCAGTAGGAGCAGTCCTCTGTGTAGCTGACCTTTCTACTTTACCTGGTTTTCACAGGTGCTCATCATCTGGAAATGATAGAGGAGGAGAAGGAGCTGGGAGTCCTAGCTAGGCTCAGTGCGCCAGTGGGAGACAGCCATGAAAAAGACAAATGTGATACAGGATGTGTCAGGAGAGGCATTTACTGCAGAGATAGGGAAGTATTGCTGCCATTATACACGGCACTGCTGAGACCTCACTTGAAATAGTGAGTACAAACCTGGTCACCTGTGTTCAAAAATCTTAATTGAAAATGGGACTGATAGGGAGAAGGGCCTACCAGGCAGACTGGAAAAACAAGGGAATGGAGAACTTGTCATGTAAGAAAAGACTGCATCCTTTTAATCTTACAAGGTGGCAGACCAAGAGCAGATCCAAATGTCATCTGAAAATACTTCAAATGTCTATTCATCAAGGGTGAAATGGCATTACAACTGAAAGAAAAAGCTAGCACAAAAAAAAAAAAAAAGGTGAGGAACCTGGAATTAAAGAGGCTTCTCTTAAGAGCAGGGAGATGCTGCAAAGGATTTCCAGCACAGAGACTGCAAAGGAAAAGCAAACTGCTTTTAAGACAAAGCACAATACATTTATGAAGATGTGTGTGTGATTGCAGGGCACTGGTATCCATAGACCATAGGTCTCTTCCAGTGCTTCCTACGTGCTTGACCTACAGAATATATAATGGTAATGGAATGAAGGGATGTTTACTTTGGAAAGAAGTTTGGTAGGTGAAGAGAGTGGGAGAAAAGGGCTGTCAAACAGAAAACACTCAATGCGGAGTGTTTCTCTGCAGATGAAAAATGAACAGTTTTTCTTAGGTCTATTT
Source organism: Chiroxiphia lanceolata (assembly GCF_009829145.1). Lineage (NCBI taxonomy): Eukaryota > Metazoa > Chordata > Aves > Passeriformes > Pipridae > Chiroxiphia > Chiroxiphia lanceolata. The sequence continues at coordinate 35,565,573 of NC_045671.1, forward strand.
ATTACGACACTGCTTATCTAAAACAATAGTTAGAAAGAAAACAGCACATTATTCAAAGTCTAATGCATTGTACTCTGGCCTACTTAGGTTCACTGGTTTGTACTCCATCAGCCCAGATAGATGATATGGTTTCTTTTATAAGTCAAAGTGTTTAGATTTTGAGCTTGGAGAAATGACAGATGCTTCTCCACATCTATTGTGGGTCTCATCTATAGCACTTGGGTTCAGTAGAGTGTCCCAGAGTGCAGCTGTGCAGACTGATAGCTGTAAGCTGCTCAGAATAACCTCGAGGGAAGAGAGGGAAGATGATCTTGGCTGCACAGGAGGGAGGCAAGATGATTATAGCTTGGCATAGTCAGTCATACTAATTGCTACTGTGCAGTGCTGTGAGAGATGTGGTTTGAGGACAAAGATTGCCAAGGATCCCTTCACTTATCATGTCAGAAAGAGTAGGAGAAAATGGTATTATAAGGCAAATTGTTCCATGTGAAACACAGGCTGCATTCTACCACCAGATTAAATTTTACCAGCCCTGGTTCTAGGTCAGGCATTTCTTTTCTTAATGCAAAAGGAAAATTTCTGATCCTGAGACAAGTGTTTGTATACTTCAGTCTAGGCATGCCTGCAGCTGGAAGAATGTGAATATGTATGTATAGGCTTGATAGATCACCATGGTAGTTGTAGCATATCAACTAACTTATTTCCTTTTTTTCTTGCCCCTTTTCAAATGTAGTATTTTCTGAAGCTGAATTTCAGTCCACCAGAGAAAGCATTGTTGACCATCCTGCACAGCTTTCCAAAGAACTTGTTTAATGTATTAATGTGCAGTGGTAACAGTGTGAGAAAATTGTGAACTGAGTTTTGTGTGGCCTCACACCAGTTTTAAGAGTGAAGGAAAAAAGTCTGATGCAATTGAAGTTAGGAACCTGGTGGAATGGTATGCAACTGGAATGTAGTGACTTGGTAGGGGAATACTCAGAAGAAAGGCAACAAAATGCTGGCTGAATTTTGGCTGAAAAATGGCTGCAGAAAATTATCACAAAGCTGACTGTACCTGTCATATTAAAAATAAGCAAACAGCAATTTTAAAGACAAAACCAATCTTCTTATTTTCTGCACTTTGAATTCATTGCAATTGTTGTCTTTTTCACAACCCACTTGTTCACACTGTGGAAGAAGCCCTTTCTTGAGAAGAAAGTACATGAAATTATCTTGGAGCATTTAGGTTTCTCTTGTTATCCCTTACTGAAATATTGACCCACCGTTATGGCACTGAAATGTTTGAGACTTATGGAGCATACCATCATTCTTTTCTACCTGACAGTCCTAGCTGTCTGGGTAGAAAGGGAATCTGACTTGAGGGACATACTGTATGGTTTTTGCATGAGATGGTGTTCTCCTCTCACTGTATTTCTTCCTGACTTCCAGGGGCATTGCCATGCCTGTGGTAATGGCATGAGAGGCAAGGAAGTCTACCCTCACCGTAAAACATCTGGAAGAGTCCTGTCCTGAATTGGATGTAAAATGGGAGCACCTTTGAGTCCTTAACAAGGGCTTTTCTCTCAGACACTGACACCTCATTTGATACGTGCCCTTTCTCTGAGCTATAGTACTGCCTCCAGACCTGAGGTCCCCAGCACAGGAGGAACATCTACTTGTTGGAGAAAGTGCAGAGGAGGGCCACCAAGATGATAGAGGAATGGAGCACCTCTCCTAGGAGTAAAGACCAAGAGAATCGAGTTTGTTCAGCCTTGAAAAGAGAAGGCTTTGGGGACATCATGTAGCAACCTTCCATATAGCAACCTGAAGGTGGACTACAAGAAAGATAGATAGAGACTTGTATTTACAAGAGCATGTAGTGATAGGACAAGGGGAAGTGGCTTCAAACTGAAAGAGTAGGTTTAGATTGGATATTAGGAAAAAATTTTTTACTGTGAGGATATTGAGGCATTGGAACAGGTTGCTCAGAGAAATCAATCCTCCATCTCTGGAAGTGTTTTAAGACCACGTTATGACCTGCCCCTGAATGCAAGGGTAACTGAGGTTCTTGTTAATAGATCCCTTAGAGCAGATTAGAGTGAAACAACACTGAATGATCAGTGCTTATGTGTGTGTGTGTGTATATATATATATATATATATATATATATATATATATATATATATATGTTGTGGTGGGTTGACCTTGACTGGATGCCAGGTGCCCACCTAGCCGCTCTATCACTCCCCAGGGTAGAGAGTGAGATGGAAAACAACTCATGGGTGGGGATAAGGCAGTTTATTAAAGCAGAAGCAAAGCGGAAGCTTGTGCAAGCAAAAGCGAAGCGAAAGATAACATGGTTTATTCTCTACTTCCCATGATCAGCGATGGTCAGACACTCCTGAGCAGCAGGGCTTCAGCACACGCGATGGTTCCTCAGCAGGCAGCCACTGGAGACAATGACTGCCTGCCTACCTGCTCCGTGCTTTAGCTTTTCTATCTGAGCTGATGTCATATGGTATGGAATATCCCTTTGGTCAGTTTGGGTCAGCTGGCCTACTTGGGTCCCCTCCCAGAATATAGCCCTCAGCTGAGGAAGGAATGTTACAGTGCTGATGCTGTGCCTGCCCTGCTCAGCAGCAGCCAAAACACCGCTGTGTTATCAACACTCTTCTAACTACCAATGCAAAGCACAGCACTGTGAGGGCTGCTGTGAGGAATGAACTCCAGCTCAGCCGGACCCAATACACATGTATATAGGTGTATATATATGTATGTATGTGTATATGTGTGTATATATTTATATATATGGATATATATATTTATGGCAGGTTTATTTTAGAACAATTTGGTTGCAAGGGAAAGGAATCATTTTGTTGTTATCTATAGAAATGCAACAATAAAAAAGTATAAAAATATCACTTAAGGAAATATATAAAGAAAGAGGAAGAAAGGATAAGAGTAGAAAGATGTCACCACCCATGGATCTTGATTGTTGCAATTTCAGTGTCCATTTGCTGAAGTGATGGTCACAGTCTTGATCTGTCAGGAGTGGGGGAAGCCCACAAAACATGAAGTTCAATGGGTTAATATATATTCAGGTTCAGGTGGGAACACCCAGGTAGCTCCTCTGGCAGGGGGAGTTTTACACTGCCTGATGTACCACTGTAAGTCATGCAGAGTCCTCTGGTGGAAATTAGTCTGTGGGTTCTTCTAAGGTCTTTGATTGTTTATGACCCCCTCTAAGACATAGCAGCTGCCTCTCAGGCCAGCATAGTTGAGCCAATTATGCACCATCAGAAGGGATGAATATCCTCAGACCTACATATGCATGATGCCTTCCTGAGATGGAGGAGATTTTTACACCTGAGCCAGCTGTGTAAGGAAGGAAGTTGGAATGATAAAAAGCATTATCCTACTGCTGCAGGGTCTGCTTCTTATTGACCTTCTCCTGTATCTGGCTCAAACCCCAGCTTGTTACCCAGCTCCTTAAACAAAGGTAGTTCGTCCAGGTCATCCTCCTGTAGTGGGTGCTCACCCCCTCTGCATCGGGGCTATTTATAAAAACAGCTCCGTACACGCAAAAACCCTCCTCCTTCCCTTCCGCTGGAGGGTGCAAACCTGGCCTCAACAAAGCACCCTGTGCTTTTTGTAAATGACCTTTTTTTTGAGTCGTTAGCATTTCAGTCTTTCAGACCAGGACGGACGGAGCAGCTCTGAGCAGCCTGGTCTGGTGGAAGGTGTTCTTGTCCACAGCCAGGCAAGGTGGAGGCGGGTTGAAACTATATGATCTTTAAGGTCCATTCCAACCCAGAACACTCTATGATTCTATGATAGTCTCAGTGAATCTTTCAGAAAAGGAATTTTGTCTTTTATAACATTTACTGATAATATTTTTTTTCCTATGAAAACAACAAAAATGTTTGATGTAGGCCCTTCAGCTTCTTGGGACATCTCTGTTGTGTTGAAACAAAGTCTCTCAGCAGATTGCTAATTTCTGGGTTTCCTGTACTTGCAGTTCAACAAAAAAAAAAAAAAAAAAAAAATTTCATTATTGCTTTTTCTTTTTGTAGCATTATTGAAAAACAGACAGTTGATTTCCTTAAGAATGTTACTGAATTTGTTCAAAAGGTATGGGGTTGAAGGTGAAAGAAAGTATTTCAGTTTTCTGCCTTTACCCTCCATCTCTGCATGGCCCCTAGCCCAGTGTTAGTTTGTGGCAAGATATTCCTTAGGAAAAAAAAATTAGTTTGTGTTCCAGATTAATTGTTTAATCTCCTCAGTCACAGTGTGTATGCTGCATACTCCTATTTACTGGCCTAACTGGATAAATCTTTGTCCTTCTGTTACTGGTCTTATGCTTTGTTTTGCAATGTTTTCTTAATAAATGAGAGGGCTTTTGTCCAAAGGAGAGCACCAAAGAGGGTGAAAGGACTACAGGACATGACTTAGGAGGAGTGACTCAGGATGATAAAAGATGATGCTGAGGGGTGACTTCAATGCCGTCTACAACTTCCTTATGATGGGGAGAGGAGTGGGAGGGGCTGATCTCCTTCCTGTTCTCTGATGATAAGATGCTAGGGAATGGCTTAAAGCTCATCAAGGGAAGCTCAGATCGGACATTAGTAAAGGGCTTTTCATTGAGAGGGTGGTCACTGGAGCAAACCCATAGGGAAATGGTCACGGTCCCAAGCCTGTGGGTGTTACAGAAGTTTTTGGACTTTAGATACAAGGTTTAACTTTTAGGTTGCTCTGTAAGGAGTAAGGAGTTGAACTTGAAGAATTTCATGGGTCACCCATGAGATCCTCTGATTCTAAACTACAGTGAAAAAGTTAAAAAGAAAAAAAAAAGCCCCCAAACAACCCAAAATTTTATCGAAAAAATGTTTTTCCTTCCTAATTAACTTTTTAAATTGAAATTTAAATTTTAGACAATTTTTAATCTGGAAGCTTTCTCATGACTCAGAACTCTGTTTCTTCTCAAATTATGAGCTCATTTCCTGCATGAGAACATGCTGGTGTCAGAGACTGAAATAGTTAATAGCTTAAACATCACCAAGATCACCAAAAGACTTTTGTCAAACTGCAAAGAAACAGCTGCTCATCCAGCAAAGCCCACCCCTCCCTGAATATGCCTACTATAAAAGGACCTTCCAATAAGATAAGGGGGTGCTATTGTCCAACTATCCCAGGTGCCCAGGGATGTGCATACCTGAACCTACAAACTGGATTTCCAGATAAAGGAGGAGGCTGATAACAGGCAAATGCTGCCACGTGGGTTAATCCCTCTTATCATGCCAATGTCCTCCCTTACGTAATGATTTACATAATTAATGAAAAGAGGTACCAGGCTAATTAGAAAGGACTTCAAGGCACTGGGTTGATTAGCTAATGGGACAGGAGCACAGGTGGTGTTTGCCTCAATTCCTGCAGTAGCTGGGATGAATGAGGAGAGGAGTAGGAAAACCTGTGTTATCAATAGGTGGCTAAAGGATTGGTGCCACAGGCAGAATTTTGGTTTCTTTGACCATGGGGCAAATTCTATGGTACCTGGGCTGCTAGAATGAGACAGGCTTCATCTGTCTAGCAAGGGCAAAAGGACTCTAGCCTCTAAGTTGATGGGGCTGATCAGAAGGGCTTTAAACTAGGTTTGAAGGGGGAAAGAGTTGAAACCAGGCTCTCCAGAGATGAGCCTGAAGGTGGAAAGCCAGAGTTAGAAGTGAAATCAGCAGCCCAGCTCAAGTGCATGTACACCAATGCACACAGCATGGGTAACAAACAAGAGGAGCTGGAAGCCATCGTGCAGCAGGAAAGCTGTGCTTTAGTCACCATCACGGAAACATGGTGGGATGACTTACCTGACTGGAGTGCTGCCATGGGTGGCTATGAGCTCTTCAGAAGGGACAGACAGGGTAGGAGGGGTGGAGGGGTGGTTCTATATGTTAGAGAGTCTCTTGACTGTAGAACTTGAAGTCAATAACGATAAGGTTGAACACCTGTGGAATCAGGGGGAAGACCAACAAGGTGACATCCTGGTGGGGTTCTGTTACAGACCACCCAACCAGCATGATGAGGGTGATGAATTATTCTACAAGCAGCTGGCAGATGTCTCAAAATCAGCAGTTCTTGTCCTTGTGGGTGACTTTAACCTGCTGGAAACTCAACACAGCAGAGAAGAGATAGTCTAGGAGATTCCTAGAGTGTATAGAGGATAATTTCCTACTCCAGCTGGTAAATGAACCTACCAAGGGTGGGGCCCTGCTAGACCTGTTGTTCACAAATAGAGAGGGGCTGGTGGGAGATGTGGTGGTCAGAGGCCATCTGGGGCACAGTGGCCATGAAATAATAGAGTTTTCAATGCTCAGGGATGCAAAGAGGGCCCTCAATAAAACTTCTGCCCTGGACTTCTGGAGGGCAGATTTCAGCCTACTCAGAAGACTGGTTTAGAGGGTACCTGGGGAAACAGCCCTTCAAAACAAGGAGGTCCAGGAGGAATGGACATGCTTCAAGAAGGAGGTTATGAAGGCACAGGAGCAGGCTGTCCCAGTGCGCCAAAAGGCACCCTGGTGGGGAAGATGGCAAGCTTGGCTGAACAGGGAAACTTTGAAGGAATTTAGGGGGAAAAAGAGAGCTTACTGGCTAAGGAAAAAAGGGCTGGCTACTCAGGAAGAGTTTAGGAATGTACTTAGGTCTTGTAGAAAGAAAATTAGAGAGACAAATGCACAATTTGGACTCAACCTAACCACTACTGTTAGGGGTAACAAGAAGTGCTTCTACAAATACATCAGCAGGAAAAGGAGGGGCATGAAAAACCTCCATTCTTGTTGGACATGGGGGGGAATATAGTCACCAAAGATGAGGAAAAGGCTGAGATACTTAACACCATCTTTACCTCAGTTTTCAACAGTAAGACAGGTTGTCCTCAGGACAACTGGCTTCTGGAGCTCGTAGACAGAGATAGGAAGCTGAATAGCCCCCCTGTAATCCAGGAGGGAACAGTTAACGATCTGCTGAGCCACCTGGATGCTCACAAGTCCATGGGACCATCCCAAGGGTGATGGGGAAGCTGGTAGAAGAGCTTGCCAAGCCACTCTCCATCATTTACCAACAGTCCTGGCTCATGGGGGAGGTCCCAGATGACTGGAAGTTGGCGAATGTCACGCCAATCCACCAAAAGGGCTGCAAGGAGGATCCAGGAAACTACAGGCCCATCAGCCTGACCTCAGTGCCTGGCAAGGTTATGGAGCAGATCTAAGTGCAATCACACAGCACCTACAGGATGGACAAGGGATCAGAGACAGCCAGCATGGGTTTAGGGAGGGCAGGTCCTGTCTGACCAACCTGATCTCCTTTATGATGAGATGACCCACCTGGTGGATGAGGGGAAGGCTGTGGGTGTAGTCTACCTGGACTTCAGAAAAGCCTTTGACACTGTCTCCCATACCATACTCCTGAAAAAGCTGCAGCCCAAGGCTTGGACAGGGGCACTCTCTGCTGGGTTAGGAACTGGCTGGAGGGCTGGGCCCAGAGAGTGCTGGTGAACGGGGCTGCATCCAGTTGGCAGCCGGTCACCAGTGGTCTCCCCCAGGGATAAGTGTTGGGCCCAGTCCTGTTTAATATCTTTATTGATGACTGGATCAGGGGATTGAGTGTACCGTTAGCAAATTTGCAGATGACACCAAGTCGGGGGGGAGTGTTGATCTACTAGAAGGCAGGAGGGCTCTGCAGAGGGACCTGGATGAGCTGGAGAGATGGTCTGATTCCAACAGGATGAGGTTCAACAAGACCAAGTACCAGGTCCTGCACTTTGGCCACAACAACCCCATGCAGTGCTACAGGCTGGGGACAGAGTGGCTGGAGAGCAGCCAGGCAGAAAGGGACCTGGGAGTCTGGATTGACAGGAAGCTGAACATGAGCCAGCAGTGTGCCCAGGTGGCCAAGAAGGCCAGTGGCATCCCGGCCTGTATCAGGAACAGTGTGACCAGCAGGTCCAAGAAAGTGATTCTTCCCCTGTACTCAGCACTGGTTAGGCCACACCTGGAGTACAGTGTCCAGTTCTGGGCCCCTCAGTTCAGGAAGGATATTGAGGTGCTGGAGCAGGTCCAGAGAAGAGCAACAAGGCTGGTGAAGGGACTCAAGCACAAGTCCTATGAGGAGAGGTTGAGGGAGCTGGGGTTGTTTAGGCTGGAGAAGAGGAGGCTCAGGGGAGACCTCATCACTCTCTACAACTCCCTGAAAGGAGGTTGTAGCCAGGTGGGCGCCGGTCTCTTGTCCCAGGCAACCAGCAGTAGGACAAGAGGGCATGGTCTTAAGCTGTGCTGGAGAGGTTTAGGTTGGATATTAGGAAGAAATTTCTTACAGATAATCAGACATTGGAATGGGCTGCCCAGGGAGGTGGTGGAGGTTTTTAAGAGGAGACTGGATGTGACACTTGGTGCCATGGTCTAGTAACCATAGTGGTGTTGGATCAAGGGTTTGACTTGATGATTTTGGAGGTCTTCAGTTGATTCTATGATTCTATGACTCTCTGTGAAAACCCCTCCAGGGAGCATCAAGGATATTTCACACCTACCCTGAGCTATTCATCTCAGTGATGGACATAATAGGCAGCTGTAATGTCTTAGAAGGTGTCAGAGACTCATTACATATCTGTGTCGTCATCCATTGTAAAACTCCCTGCCTAGTGGAGATCCTAGACATTCCCACCTGAGCTTGAAGTATATAATAACTCATGAAATCTTTGAATTTTGTGGGGGCTTCCCCCATCCCCCAATGGATCAAGACCATCATTTAAACAGAACTGCAACCAGCATTTCAACCAACAGACATTGAAGCTACAACTACCAAGTTTCATTGCTTGATCCAGCTTGTGGTGACTCTCTATATATCTTAGGACCTTTAACCATTTTTTCTCTTTCTCTCCCTTATACATTTTCTTCAGTGTTATTTTTTTGCTTTAACATTGCTATATTACTGTAGATGATAACAACAAAAACATCTACACAACTGTTTTCCTTTGAAACTAAATTGTTCTAAAAAAACCCGTACATATATATATTTACAAACTCTGATCATTCAGTGTTGTTTCACTGTAATCCACCCCTAGGGATTAATTAACAAGAACCCAAGTTACTCTCCCCTTCTGGGACAGGTTGTAACACTTGGGCATGACCATAGGTGAGGTGGGTGGCTCATGTTCGGTCCCCTGCTCTGCTGATCTCAGAGCAAATGCTTGCATGCTGGCTACTGCCAACATTTCAGGCTATTGACTCTAGCCATCTGATACATATCTGTGTGTCTGTGTTTCTTTCCTATCTTGTTTCCTTGGTTGCAGCCTTCTCTTCTGCGTGTACAGTGTCTGAGCCTGTCTGAGATCTTTGTGCTTTACTGGAACACAAATTAAGTTGTATCCTTGTTGCTGATTCTAGATATCAAGACTGAACTGTGGGCCTGAAGGTCTGTCTGAACAAATTGCCAATGTTTAGTCTGTTTTACAGTTAATTGTTTTAATAAACTTTCACAGCAATTGATTATGGTGACTCTGGGACTCTTTGTTGTCTTGGTGTTTAGGAGGTGTAATATCATTCCTATTCTGGCCAAGCTGAAAGATTTTAAAAGCTCTTTTGATGTTGCTTTCTGTTACATTATATGTGCCTACAACTGTAACTTCATTTGGAGTACAGGATATTAGACTCTGATGTAAATCGTGTTTATTTTTTTCTCTCGTGAGTAGCAGATCTGTCATTCCTCAATGGCTCCTAATCAAATATTCTGATAATGTACTCTATAGAAATCTACAGAGATTATTGTATGACTCTAATTTAGCTGTTATCCCTTATTAAAATATAATTGATAAATATGCTTCTCTGTGAGACATTTTGTTATCTGGGGATTAGAAGTGTGAGTGCAACTATTATGATTTACTTAGGGATTCATTTATAAACTATGTAATATTTATTCTGTGAAAGGTTGCATAAAGGGCAGAAACATATTTTTAACGTATCTGCTTCAGGACATTTGAGATCAAGACAAGCTAGTGTGAAAACCTGACACACCTTTAGGTATTCCAGAACCCAGAATGCTTGCATTTTGTGTCATTATGTGGAACCATGTATGAGATACCTCCCTGAGGGATATCATAATGACTGCCAGTTGGGGTTTACTGCACACTGCGATGTTACTCTTGGAGATACAAGTCTCTTAGGAGGACCTAATGTAACAGGATGGCTTGTAGCAGTTTCTGTCTGAGGCAGACCAAAAGTTTACAATATTAAGAGTACTGTGACTCTCTAAACATCTTTCTAGTGAAGATTATCATAACTGGAGTCTCATTTCTCCTTTTCTGAACCCACCTTCTGGATGGGTGAACTTTAACAAAAGACTGCATTGCAGTTGAAACCCTTTTCTAGACATTGTTACATAAGTAGGGGGCATAGAGCAAGTGTGTAACTAGGTCTCCCTTTTGAGTGCATCCTTGTTCAGTGGTAGTAATAAGAGGTGGTAGTAGTTGTGGAAATCTGGTTGTTGTTTGATTTTTGGAATCCTGTATATTTTCTGTTCTGTCAGTTATGATAAATGTATTTTCTGTGAATGGAGATGGTTGAAGGTACTTGATAAGCTCTAGTGGAAGATGCTTCCATTATTTCACACCAGTGTCTTTGCAGTTCTATTTCAAGGCCTACTTTATATGAAACGGATAAAAATATATTTCGCTTTATTACAGACATTGTTTATATAAGGATTTGAGACAAAAATGGTGTCATCAGGGTAAATAGTGTGCAAAAACTGAAAGAAAACATGGAGATTTGCTAGAAACAGTGTTTTTCAAGAACCCCTTCTACTAAAGACTTTTAAACAGCCTTTTAATAATCACAGGAAAATCTATGACTGTTTACATAAAAGCGTTTCAAACTCTTCCTCTATTATAAATTATGTGTGGTGAATAGGTATGCTGATGTTTGCAGTAAATCTCTTTATCACAGTAAGATAAAAGAAGTACTTGTAATTTCTTTAAAATGTATTTGGTTTTCAGTAGGTAAAAGATTATGAAGTTATTCCTCTAAAGAGAAATATATTTCTTGCAGTTGTTAAACCACTATCAGCTGTATAAAAGTGGTTAGCCTATTTAAATGTTTCACATGTCCAATGGTCCTTTTGGTTGCATGCAGATAAACTACAAGTGAACAATATGTATAAGCCAAGTAATTTATCTTAAACAAGAAGCAAGCTATAATTTTCATTTGGAAACACCATTTGTAGTGCAGTTTCCATTGTTTGTTACATTTTTCTCATGGCTTATTTGTGGCTAAATTTTATTTTTTTTTAATGACTGAAATGTCACTAGGTCATAAGACATTACAATTCAAGAAGTTAAGCTAAATATTTTCCTGTGTAAGCATTTGTAAATTTTGATGGACATAGATCTGAGCTAGTGCAAGATTGTTTATGGGTGGCTTAGGCATTAGTTTGAACCTCAGAAGTTCTGGTGCTCCTTTGTTCTGAGAAGAAATAACAACATCCAGAAATCTTCATATCCTTTTAAATATACAATCAATTTTAACCTGCCTCCCTCTTTGCTGCATGAAACCTTATTTTTCCAAGCTAATGCTGGGAAAGATATTTCCTCATGGAAAGGAATGTTTTGTTCCACTTTGCTTTGCTTAATTTTCCACAGGATGTCAGTTTTACTGAACAAAATCCCTCAGCAGTGTAGGCAGCTATCTGTAAAATAGAATGGTGGGCATAACTGTGAAGGTCTGCTCAAGACACTGGTAAGACCTCTGTGTAGCCTGTCAGAGTCCTGACACTGCATTGTTATTTATCCCAAACAGAGCAGTTACACTGCTGGATAACAAAACAGAGTTGAAATTTTTGTTACTGCCTTTCATGGCTGTGTGTTAAGATCAATGCTGCCCAAGTGACCGGTGATGTACTTACATCTGCTTGGCCTTCTTCTACCTTACAGCTTTCAAAAATCTGCTATTTGATACTGAAGTAATTGACGCTATAACTGTTCTCCACAAAATCCTTTTGAAATGAAAAATGAGCTAGATCTTTCAAGTTGGGTTCTTTTACATAATATATAAAAGGTGACTGTGTAATAATTCAGTAGATGTGTTCACTCATTATGCTATAATTCATGTCCTATTGTGATGTACCATTCTGTTTAATATCTGTAACTAGCTCAACTTAAGCACAAAAGCAGTGGAGCTGTAATGCAGCTATTCAGAGTGATACAAAGGATGTTGTATTTTTCTTAAAGGAACAGTCCTTTGATTTGCATATAGTCTCACAGGGGCAAATTACCTTTTACTTCTATGTATATTTACTTAGGGGGAAAGTCTCATGTATAGAGGTTCATTATTGCACTTTTTAACAACTTTGCTTATATGGCTTTGCAACTAGTACCTGGGGTATGAAAATACTTTTAAAAATGCCTTTGAATTCTAATATGAACCATCAAAAAACCAAACCAAGCCAAACCAAACAACCATACAGCCTCAGCATGTTTTCATCTTCACAGAACAAAAAATGATAGAAAACTGAGTCTGAGCTTTGGTTTCTTTAGAAATAAAGCAAAGGTGGAGTACAATGCAGGTGGGGAAAATGACAATAAAAAGTGTTTTTTCTCTTATAAATATGTTGCTGAAAGGAATGCTTGAAAACATAACCCAGATGTTATGCAAATGTGTATCTGGATATCAAAAGGTACAAACTTGGAGATAATACCTGTGTGCCAAAAGTTAGATCTGCACTCTCCAGAAAGAGGTGAATATTTAATTGCAATCAACTGTCTCTCAGGCTCCAGTACCATACGCAGATGCTTGCTCTGTTCTAACCAATGACAATCAAGTATTGTTTGAGCATGCGTAAGAACTCGGCAGACTACAACTCCCATGATTCCTTGTTACATTCTTCCGCCACAATCAACAGCAAGGATAGATTAATGATTTTAAAAATAATTCTTACTATAATTGGACAAGTTTTAAGACTACCAGCAATCTTCAAGATAGTTCAGTCTGTATAACTACTTGCCATGAAACGCCTGAAAAACAGACTAGAAAAGGACACTTACAGTTAAAGGAGAAGCTCTTTGTTGAAGCTAAACAACACTGTAATAGGATTATTCTGTTTGTCTGCTCTTCTCTTTCTGATGTCCAAAAAAAACTCTCAAAAGAATGTGAATTTGAAGCTGTCTTTCTTTTTAAACATTAATTTTTTAAAATAAATGTTGCAGACAAATGTAAGTGAATGTAGGCCTCATTTGGTTGGTTCCTCCTGCGGTATTGTGAACAGTCATTTTTAGTAGGCTATTTTAATGTTTGGGGGTTTTTGTGGTTATGGAAGCAGAGGAAGAAAAAGGGAATCATGGATAGCTCTCCTCTAACAGATTTCACAGACATGTTCTTTGCAACAGAAGGATTGATAAATGCCACTTATCTAGTCCTGTTCCTTGAAAATTCCTACCAAAGGTCTTAAAGAGAGTAGTTTGATGTTTTTCTCATCATTCCAACATAGAATCACAGAATCATAGAATCAGCCGGATTGGAAGGGACCTCTGAGATCATCAAGTCCAACCCTTGATCCACTACCGCTGCAGTTGCTAGACCATGGTACTAAGTGCCACATCCAGTTTCTTCTTAAAAAACCTCCAGGGACGGAGAATCCACTACTTTCCTGGGCAGCCCATTCCAATGTCTGATTACCCTCTCTGTAAAGAAACTTTTTCTAATATCTAACCTAAACCTCCCCTGGTACAGCTTAAGATCATGCCCTCTTGTCTTGCTGATAGTTGCCTGGGAAAAGAGACCGATCCCCACCTGGCTACAACCTCCTTTCAGGTAGTTGTAGAGAGTGATGAGGCCTCCCCTGAGCCTCCTCTTCTCCTATCTACTTATTGATTATGACATGGTGTTTCATTGTGTGCACCCACCAGGAAATTTAACCCGAAATGCTTTTAGGTCAAATCAAGTAACTCACAGAAACAGAAGATAAGAGCTAAGCCACACAAAACCACACTTATGGTATAAGTAGATAGAGCTTAAGAGAATTGAATTTGGCTGCAACTACACTTATTAGCAAAAGAGTATTTTATACAATTTCTTGTCCTTTTCTTGTATTGGCACAACAAAGACCTAGTTATTGCTAGTGATGTGTGATTAGATGTGCTTCGGTGGTTGTAATAAAATACTGAGCAATCTTTCCAAAATATGAAGATCTGCTTTAGAAATCATATTGAAATCCTGATAACCTATCTTCTTAAAACCTCAAGAGTTGTCAGTGTATAAGACTCTCACGAGATGCTACTGAGGACTGAGTCATGGGTTACAGTAGTAATCTGCCTATTGGAGGAGTAATGAAAGGTGCAAAAGTCTAAAGTCTATTTATTAATCTGGATATGAAAATCAGACAATGTTGGGGAAAATGCAATGTGAGAGCAGAAAGAGGCATTCCACCAAGAAGATAGAGAGAGTGAGGGGGTACCTGACCCTCACACTATTTGCTGCTGACTTCAAGGAGTCTTTGAATTGCAGGAAGGCACTGGAAAAGGAGAATCTTCTTACAGCACTTTCAAGCTTCAAATGCTGCTGCTGACAGGTGTGCAAAATTTAGAGTAATGTGTTACTGCATTTCATCCCTAATTTAGAGCTACAGCATGTTTCCAAGAATGCGCTGACTGTTGCAGAAGCCACCAGTACAACGCTGAGAAAGTTCCTCTCAGTGAAAGCAACCATGTTAGAGAATAGCTCCTGCTATAGGCTTAAAATCAGTGCTGGCTGCCTGCCAAGGGGCAAATATTTTTGGCAGCTCAGGAAAAGGATCCACAAAAGAAAGTCTGTTATCACAAAAAAGATTAACAATTACCTCTGGAAATATATCCTGGTTTGTGGAAAACCAATTAAATACAGTCATTGAATCCTCTAAGTGTTTTGGTTTATTTTATTTTACTTGCATGGATTACATTTAAAAAACTTTATTTTTGCTAGTATGAAATGATGGGATTCTTCAGTCTTAGTGTATGTCATAAACTATTTTATGCGCTTCACATTGTGTAAAAATATTTACAATATGCTCGGGAAGTGAAATAAAGAAAATAATGCTTTATCTGAGCTTAGATATTTAGGAGTTTTATAACAAGTAGGAATCATTTATAAGACATAAAAAGTATTACTCACTATGAGATTTAAATAAAAGAAAGAAATTTTAGGGGATACATGGCCACCTCAGTTTCATCAGCTTACAATGGAAAATTTGGCAGCTAGAGTACCTTGTTAAATTATACTGTGAGATTCTCTTCCTCACTCCTTTTCTGTACCAGAGTAAAAGTGGAAGGGTGGATGGCTTCACTTGAGCATTTCAAACTTTTTGGGCCTTAAAGATCTGAAATAACACAGCTGGACAGACTTCCAGTATGCCTTAGGTGTTGACTTTACTCAGGGCAATAGATTTCTTTATTTATTATGCGTGGGATTTGTTTTGGTGGTTGGTTGGTCGGGAAGGGGGGGGGGGGTTTGTTTGTTTTTCCCAGAGCTGTATACTGTATTGCTGTTTTACATTGTTGAACTTTTGTTGCAGTCTAGAAGAGAATTATTAGACATTCGCATAAAGTTGAGAGACATTACCTTTTCTTTCTTTGGAAAGCTGAACTGTACCTGGCCAGCTGTGTAATCAGAAACCATATTTCATTAAGAGTTAGCAAGTGTTTTTAAATGTTTAGCAGGGCTGCCAAGTAGGATGCATTACAGATAGGATGAATTACAGATATAGACCATATGTAGATAAACACAGTCGTGTGCAATTGTTGATGGCAATGGTGTTCCTTCTGGCTGCTATCTCAATGGAATAGTTTAGATAGCATTGAATTCTCACACATAGAAGGATGAGTGTGCTTTGGGGGCATGTTATGCCTGGCATCTTATCCAGTCTGGTGTAATTGCCTAGAGATATTGATTTTTTTTTTTTTTTTTTTTCAGGTATCAGTGTTAACTGATCAGGATATTACACACGTTTTTCAGTCTTTCTAATGTCTGAGGTTTTGGCTTTTGACTATTGGTGAAAGTTATCAAACCGTTTTTAAGATATGGGCTTGCTGATACAGGTCATCTCTACTACCTAGTTCTTGTTCATCCAGCTCACATATGCAGTAGTGTAGTTTTTTGTCTTGCAAGATATTGTGTGATACCATGCAAGTCATGCTTATGAAACAACTGTTTTTTCACTCGCTCTACCCCATTTCTTCCTCTGAATCTTTGGAAACTCCCAACTTCTGTGAGTGGTATCACTGCCAAAATGTTATGTTTTTTTGACAGTGGAATGGCCAATGCAGCACTGGATATGCTGGCATCAAATGGGACTCACCTTTCTCAATGAGGCAGTAGTCTTTGCTTGGAAACTATCGGGGCTCATTGACAGGGCTTTAAAGTAGTTGTAATGGGGGAGAGGGACAATATCAGGCAAGCTGCGAGATGATATGCAAAGGTTATAGGGACAGGGCACTGGTGGAGGCTCTCTGGCGGTGACTCTGAGCTGTGCTAACCATGCTGGAACACACTTGCAGTCTTACGGAGGCAAGCCAGGGTCTCCTGAGGTAAGGGAAGCCAACAAGGAAACACCAGAGAAATTTATCAAAGGAATTAAGGGGTGTCCCACTAGGAAGGTGTCCTGGTTTCAGCTGGGGTAGAGTTAATTTCTTCTCGGTAGCTGTTACATTGCTATGTTTTGGATTCAGAATGAGAATGGTGTTGATAACACACTGATGTTTTGGTTTTTTGCTAAGTCGTGTTTATCCTAAGTCAAGGACTTTTTTCTTGTCTCATGCTCTACCAGTGAGGAGGTACATGAAAGAAACTAGGAGGCAGCATAGCTGGGACAGGTTACCTGAACTGACTTAAGTGATATTGCACAACCTAGAACGTCATGCCAAGTATATAAGTTGAGAGGAATGTCTTGGAAAGGGTGCCTGGCATTGGTCTGCGGCTGGTGAGCAGTTGTATTGCGTCTCTCTTGTTTTTTCTTTTTTTATTATCATTATTATTATAATTTAGCATTATTACTTTAATTTATTTTCAATTATTAATCTGTTCTTAGCTCAACCTACAAGTTGTACTTTGATTCTCCTCCTCATTCCACTGGGGTAGGGGGAAAGAGAGGGGAGACTTGAGTGAACTGCTGAGTGGTGCTTAATTTCCAACTGGAAACCATGACACAAGATGACATGGCAGACAGCCCAGCTGAGGTGCCTTTACACCCATCCATGCAACATGGGCAACAAACTAGAGGAGCTGGAAGCCACTGTGCTACTAGAAAGTTATGTATGACCTTGTTGCCATTAGCGAAACTTGGTGGTCCGAATCCCATGGGTGGAGTGTGACTACACTTCAGAAGAGACAAGGGAGGAAGGAGACATGAAGGGTTTGCCCTCTGCATCGGGAGTTGGATTGATTGTGAAGTGTTGTCTCTGAAGAACAACCATAAGCAGGTTGGAAACATATGGGTAAGAATCAGGGACTGAGGCAACAAAGGGAATCTTATGGTTGGCGTCTACTTACAGGCCCCTGTTCAAGGGGAGCCTACTGATGAAGCGTTCTTGCTCCAGCTACAGTAGGCATTGCAGTCGCAGGCTCTTGTTCATCTGGTGGGGGACTTCAACCACCCAAACAGCAGCAGGAAAAGTATCACGAGAAGCTGTGGGCAATCCGGGAGACTACATGGAGAATTGCAGACAACAGTAGTTCAGTGGGAGTGTTTATCTGCTCGAGGGTAAGACGACTTTACAGAGAGACCATGACAGACTTGATCAATGGGCTGTGGACAACTGCATGAGGTTCAACAAGGTGAAGTGCTTGGTCCTGCACTTGGGTCACAACAACCCCATGCAGCACTACAGGCTTGGGGAGGAGTGTCTCAAGATATGTTCAGCAGAAAGGGAGGGTGCTGGTTGCAGTTGGCTCAATATGAACCAACAGTGTGCCCAGGTGGACAAGAAGGCCAATGGCATCTTGACCTGTATCAAGAATAGTGTAGCCAGCAGGACTAAAGAAGTGGTCATTCTCCTCTACTTGGCAATAGTTAGGCCATACCCTGAGTACTGTGTTCAGTTCTGGGGCCCCCACTTTAAAAAGGACATTGGGGTGTTGGAGTGTGTTCAGCAAAGTGCAACAAGGTTCATGAAAGGACTAGAAAACATGTGTTGTGAGGAATGGCTGAGGGAGCTGGGTTTGTTTAGTCTCAAGAAGAGGAGGCTCAGGGGGATCTCATCACTCTCTATAACTGCCTGGAAGGACATTGTAGTGAGGTGGGGGTTGGTCTCTTCTACCATGTCTGCAGTGAGAGGATAAGAGGAAAAGGCTTTTATCCGAGACAGGGGAAATTCAGATTAGATATTAGAAATACTTTTTTCAACCATGGGGTACTCAGGCAGTGGAATGGGTTGTACAGTGAGGTAGTGGAGTCACCTGGAGGTGTTCAAGAGGCGTCTGAACCTGGCACTGGGTGATATGGTTTAGTGGTTTAGGGGTTACAGAGGCAGTGCTGGGTGGACAATTGGACTGTATGATCTTAAAGGTCTCTTCCAATCTTGATGATTCTATGATTCATGACCCAGGTAGTAGACAGCCCTACCAGAAGGGATGTGTTACTGGATCTGTTGATCATCAACACAAGTGAGCTAACTAAGGACACTAAGACTGGAGGCAGCCTGGGCTGCAGTGGTGCATTGGTGGATCATGCATTGGTGGAGTTTGCAGTCCTGAGGAAAATGGGTCAGGTGAAAAGTAGAGTTAGGTCCCTGAACTTTCAGAAAGCAAAATTCCAACTCTTCAGGGAAATAGTCAGTGAGATCCCCTGGGAGACTGCCCTCTGGGACAAGGGAGTGGAACAGAGCTGACAGATCTTTAGGGAAGTCTTCCATAGAGTGCAAGAGCTAGCGGTCTCCAGGAGCAAGAAATTGGGTAAGGAAGGCAAGAGACAGCATGGCTGAGCAGGGAACTGCTGGTCAAACTAAAGGGAAAGAAGAGATGCACAGTGGAAAGAAGGACAGATGACCTAGGAAGGGTATAGACATGAAGTCCATTTGTGTAGGGACAGGGTGAGAAAGGCCAAAATGAAGCTGGAACTGAACCTGCCAAGGGATGCAAAGAATAACAGGTAGCGCTTCTACAGGTATGTTAACCAGAAAGGGGTGGTCAAAGAAGGTGTACCCACCCAGTAAATTATGCTGGAAAACTGGTAACTATGGATGAGGAGAAGGCTGAGGTACTCAACAACATTTTTGTCTCAGTCTCTAATGGCAAGCCCTCTTCCCACACCTCTTGATGGATAGCAGGATGGGAACTGGGGGAGCAAAGTCCCTCCCGCTGCAAGTAAAGATCAGATTTGTGATCACCTGAGGAACCTGAATGTACATAAGTCAACAGGACCCAATAAGGTGCATTGCAGAATTCTCATTGACTTGGCTGAAGTAGTTACCAAGACACTCTCCATGATATTTGAAAAGTGATGGCAGTCCAAGGGACTGGAAAAAAGGAAACATTGTACCCATCTTTAAAAAAGGTAGAAATAAGGATCCTGGGAAAATCATGGAACAAATCCTCCTAGAAACTATACTGAGGCACATGGAGGACAGGGAAGTGAATTTGGAGAGAGACGGATTCAATGGGTGGACTGCAAAATGGATAAGAAAGTGGTTGGATGGTCACATCCAGAGGGTTGTCATTAATGGCTCAAGTCCTGATGGACGTCAGTGACAAGTAGTGTCCCTCAGGGGTCTGTATTGGGACCAACATTATTTAATATCTTCATTAATGACATAGACAAAGGGATTTGCACCCTCAGCAAATTTAGAGATGACACCAAGCTGAGTGGTGCCATTGACACACCTGAAGGACAGGATGCCATCCAGAGGGACCTGGACAAGCTCAAGAAGTTGTCACGTGGGAATCTCACGAGGTTTAACAAGACCAAGTGCAAAGTTCTACACTTGGGCCAGGGCAACCCTTGGTATCAATACAGGCTGAGGGATGAACAGACTGAGTGTGGCACTGCCAAGAAGGACTTGAGGATACTGGTGGATGAGAGGCTGGACATGACCCAACAATGTGCACTCACAGCCCAGAAAGCCAGTTGTATCCTGGGCTGCATGAAAAGCAGTGTGGTCAGCACACTGAGGGAGAGGATTCTGCCCCTCTACTCTGCTCTGGTGAGACCCCACCTGGAGTGCTGCATCCAGCTCTTGGATTCCCTGCACAGGAAGGACATTCATGTGTTTTAGTGAGTCCAGAGGAGGCCACCAAGATGGTTAGAAGGGATGGAGCACCTCTCCTATGAGGAAAGGCTGGGAGAATTGGGTTTGTTCAGAGAGAAGAGAAGGATCGGGGTGACCTAATTGTGGCCTTCCAGTTCCTGAAAGGAGCCTACAAGAAAGATGGAGAAGTACTTTTTACAAGAGTGTGTAGCCACAGGACAAGGGTGAACAGCTTCAAACTGGAAGAGAGTAGGTTTAGACTAGATATTAGGAAAAAGTCTTTACTGTGAGGGTGGTGAGACACTGGGACAAATTGCCCTAAGAAGCTGTGGTTGCCCCAAGAAGCTGTGGTTGCCCCATCCCTGGAGGTGTTCAAGGAGAAGTTGGATGGAGCTCTGAACAATATCGCCTAGTGGAAAGTGTACCTGCCCATAGCAGGGGGATAGGAACTAGATGATTTTTAAGGTCCCTTCCAACCCACACCATTCTATGATTCTATGATTTAGCAGTAAAATAACTTCAGATTACTCTTGACTCTTTGACTAATGGTTTTAATGCTTCAGAACATCTGATATTCAAACTGGTTATGCTAATTAGATAGAGGTAGGAGTGGTGATGGTAGAGGAATTTTGTAAATACTAGATCAGAAGAAGTCTGATTCAAAGTTTGAAACTTAGATTAGTCTTTACTACAGCAGGTAACCTGGAAGGAGGAGGTAGATCTGGGAGGGATTTCTGTTTGTCCTTCTCATTTGGGCTAGGGTCCCCAATCTAACTACAACCTGAACCCTCTGGTGATCTATGGTCCATTACAGGATGCATTCTAGACTGGCTGATATCTAGTCTATATCTATTTTATGTTATTATATCCGTTTTATATACATTATTATGCTATTGCTTTTCCTTTATGTCTCATCATTGTTTTCATTGCTGTGATTTGTATGAGACCATGTAACTATAGTATTGTTGGCTAAAAGTGTGTGTGCATGCAGGCGCATGTATTTGTACATTTGAACTATGCAAACATTTGAACATTTTTAGATTTCTTATGACTTTTGCCTGGTTCTCTGGTTCACTCTTTCTGCATGATCTGTTGCAAAATGAAAGCAAAAAATTCCCCAGAAACTGCAAAGAGATTTTACTTTATTCCTTTATATTAGGAAATATATTAATTCATGATATGCCACAGTGTAAGTATCAAGAGAAGATAAATTCAGGATTTGATTAATTTCCTGAAGGTCCTCTACTCTCAAGATATCATCAACTTACTACTGCTAACTTTCTTACTATGAAGACTTCTTGTTTTTCAGGTGATTTTTAGAATGCTTATGTGATATGGGTGTTGAGGTGATTAAACTTTGTGGTCCTGCATGGTTGTCACTCCCGGTTTTCTTGGGATTGCAAAACTCAAAAGCAAATGGATGAGCAAAACTGATGAAAACCTTGTCTTGTATTTGTTTATAATGTGACATTCTGTGAATAAAATCAATTTTCTTCTGATTTGGTGAATAATTCTAAGTGCAGTTTTCATAGATCAGAAATCTTAATTCATCTCAATTGCAGTTCTGTTCTTTTTCAGTTTTGGAAATGTTCATGACTGTTTAAACAAGAAAAAAAATATGGGCATGAAGCAGATGCAACCTTTCCCTGCCAGACCAAGAATTGGCTATATACCTCTGTTGAGTCCCACAGATAATGAAGTGTTTCTGAATGAAAAGGGTGTGGATTGGATCTTGAGAAAATACTTTAAAATATTTAGATAAATAAATAGACTTCGTAATTCTTATTATAGATTCAGATAGGCATATTCCATGTCACTGAACATACCCTAAAATACTACTGGAGTAACTTTTGGAAAATAGCTCCCCCTGTGGATACTGTATCCCTTCTTTGTGAAAACAGTAGTGTTTCCAGAAAAAAAGTAAATAAGCTTGCCATTCCAGGTATGAATGCTGAGGAAGAGAGGGAGGTGTCCTGCACTAAGTACTGCGATGCTCTTACCAAAATAAACAGGCTTTTAGTTAAAATTAAGTACAGATCAGTTTAAATTATGTCTAAAGTATGTCAATATTTTTAAAGAATGATAAAGTTCAGCACTGCCCTTGTTAGTAGATAACAGGAGTTTGAGTATGGATAGTCAAATTAACAGACCTACAGACCTTTTTCATCATGCTCATGCTCCTTTTTTGGTGAGAGGAAGTCTGTGTTTCTAGTAAGACACTTGCCAGAGATTCAGGACACAACATTTGTTTTTACTGATGCCAGGAATGACTTCAACCGTTTTTTTAAGGTCACATTTTGGCGAAAGGTTTGAGAAAGGCGTGTTTCATAGAACACAGAGAATAATTCCCCTACTACTTAACTTCTCATTTAAAAAAACTAAGGAAAAATATCAACGCTTTTGATCCCCCTCTTTCTATGTCATACACTTGCGTTGTCAGTTTTCCAAGACAAGTATTTTCTTTCTGTAGAAGTATACCTTCTTTGTAGTGCATCTCTGCCAGGTGAATTGGTTTAAGCTATCAGCTCGTATCACCAGCTCCCTAGCAGTCGTGACTTTTCCCTTAAATTTCTTGGCACTGCTGTTTGGATGAATATACTATAACCTTATTTCAGACAAATGACAGAAGGACCTACTACCGAGCCTGTTTTTTTGTAGCTGATTTGGGTAATTTAGGCACAGATGAGCTGGTCATCCAGGAGCAAGTGTCATCTGGCAGCACATAATACTGTGAAACTGGGAGTAGTTGCACCTTCTCTTGGCACAGCCATAGTGTTTTATGGGTTCAGAGCTCTCTTGTAGATAAGATAAACACAATGCAGCTCTTTGTAAAGAGATCTGCAAATAGTACAGCTATAGGAAAGTCTGTCATGCTTTCTTTTCTAATGGTTGGTCTGTCATTAGATTAGTGAACCAGTCTTAGTTTTGTTTGTTGCATTTATGAAATCTTTATTTTTTTCTTACATTTGTATGAGATTTTTTTGTTTGTTTACAATATGCATTATACTTGGACACATAAGATTTTGGCAGAGTAAAATGTCTGGTTTTGGACGCTTAGCCAGAATATTTTGTAGCTGAAAAGTATACATATAATTTTCTGCTTAAAAATGATACAAAGTTATTTGTCAGACAACAACAACAAAAAGTCAGAAATGCTAGAGTTTTATTTTCACCGTTGAAGCTGCTAAAGTCTCTTCCAACTCAGAAATATTACATTTTCAGGCTTACTAGCTTTATATGTACTATTTTTAAAATGTAATTCACACAGAAAAGTTATTTAAGAGCAGCATAAGATCGCATGATCTTACTTATGCAAGTTATTCTTAAACAGGGACAGATATAGGGCAGAGGTTTTTAATTTGGAAAGAGTCCACCCCAGGCAACTCCAGTTCCTTAAAGTGTTTTATACATCACACATTAGTTTTGAATTCAGGGGCACTGTGTGTGTGCCTGAGCAGGTACAGACCTGACACGAGGCTTGATCCTGTGGTTACTTTCCTGTGAGTAGTGCAATGATAAAAGGCTCTCTTTAAACTCCAAAACATCATAGAATCATAGAACAGTTGGGTAGAACGGCCTTTAAAGATAATCTAGTCCAACCAACCTGAAATCAGCAGGGACAACTTCAAATAGATCAGGTTGTTCTGAACCCCATCCGACCTTGAATGTTCACAGGGGTGAACATTCCTCTTTAGGCAACCCGTGCCAGTGTTTCACCACCTTCATTGTAAAAAAAGTTCTTCCTATATCTAATCTGAATCAACCCTCCTCCAGCTGGAAACCATTACCCCTCATCTGATTGCAACAGTACCTGCCAAAAAGTTTGTCTCCATTTTTGTTATAGGCAAAATTTAAAATGAGGGCTCCTTGTAAAACTAAGTGTTTCCAGGACTCTAAGCTTCGACTTTGTAGCAGATATCCTGTTTTCAATCATGTTCCTTATATCTGTCTTTCTTAGTGTAGCCATATATCTAGTGAAATATACAGTAGCCAAGTACAGTAAAGAAGCCTGAAGGTTTCATTCTGCAGGCCTCCTCCTGTATATAAAATTGCAGCACAAAATGTTATACACTTGAAATGTTAAGTCCTCAACATTGTGCAATTCCAGAAACTAGCCTCCTTGATCAGGTATATGAAATAAATAAAATAAAAGAATAGATAAACAGAGTAGGGTTGCATGAAATAAAATAATATATTAACATATCTCTCCTTTTTCCCAGCAGAAAATGTACCTTAACGTGAATATCCTGCTGCTAAATTTCTGAAATATCTCTGGTTTTAGTTCTATCATTCTATGAAAAAGAAAATAAATGACAAAATTATATATAATTTATATATATATATATACACTTTATACACACTTTACATATATATACATTATATATTTTTTATTCATAGTTTTGGTGTTTCTATTCAGCTGATAGCTTGACATAAATAGTTTATGGGATAACATTAATGCTATTTGCTAATAAATCAAACAATGCTTGTCTTCTAGTGCTGTTGGTGTTTGCTCTCTGCAACTTGTAGGAAGTGGAAAAATGTTGAGAATTCTAGATAGTGCATAAAACCCAACATCCGCTCCCACAAAATTGTCTGAGACAGACTATGGAGATGTTCAACTCTTCCTTAATGCTTGTCATCCATGGAGCTAAAAAGCTTTGCATCAGCAAAGCACATAGCAAGCCTATGTGCCAAGGGTTATTCCCTGGCAGAGTCATGCCTCCAGGGGCAATCGGAGTCTGGCTTTTGAAGGAAAGGGCGCCTGTTTCAGTTATAAGGAAAGACACGACAACCTATACGGTTTGACAGGACTGCAGGTTTAATTTTATTATAGATGGCTCCCCCTTATATAGGGGAGAGAAGGAAGGTTCTGGAACTGTGGGCGGAGGCACGACAAATAAGGAAAGGGAAGGAGGGCACAGGACTTATAAGGAAGAGCATAGGCGGAGTCTTACCTAAAAAGGGAAAGAGGGGAGATGTCGAGGACCAGGAATCGGAATGGGAACGATTCCGGAAATGGAAAAATATGTACAGCGATTGAATGGACTTTACACATTCTTTACACATATCTTCCGGGCATGTTCCGGCCTGCTCACCTCCCTGCACCTCTGTCTTCTCTGCCGACTGGCTGGAGAAGCTGCGGCAGGAGACAGCCCCCATTCGCCCTCTCCTCCCCTGGTCCCTCCTGCGCTTCCCCCCCACCCCCCTTTTTGCCCACGGCTCAATCCCGGTTTGTCCCCTGGCCTGTCTGTCTCCTGCTCCACCCTATGTTCTGGCCCTTTCCCTCCGGATAAAAACCCCGTGTGCACGTTGGATTAAAGATTCTACCTGCACCCCACCTTTGTGTCTGGGATCCGTGCCGTGTCGCGGCCCCATTCCCCTCCCCCGTTCGGACCGCGGCAGGGAGAGTTACAACCAAATACGGAGATCCTGCACTGCAGTAGAATCCAGCTAATAGGATAAAAGGAATAAAACATGAGGGAGAAAAAAACTGCAAAAATTGAATAAAAATGTGGGGGTACAATATAATTGAACATGCATTAACAGTAGATTAAAAACTCTTTAGCAACAACAGTCTCTGTTTCTATAGATGTGTATTCAGTCTAGTCACACCACACTTTTTTCCTTATAGTTCTCTGCTAAGGTCTCCTGCATCTTCTGTTTCCACAATCTGAACTTCTCTTCTTCATCATAGGCACTTCCAACAGAGGCCTGTGCCTGGTTAACATGCTATGTAAACTGTATCATAGCTGTGGAACTTTGCACACACAGAGGTGGGAATGGTAGCCTGAAGAAGAAATGAGCTGCAAGGGTAAGCCATGGCCAGGAAAAAGAAGTGGTTTCCAAGAGGTACAGTAAGCCCTTCCCCAGTGGTGGGTGGTGATGAGCTCATCTCAGCTCTAGTCTGGTCAGATGAACAGCCATAGCGATAATCTAAAAAGATATTTATGCTAATGTTGCCTTCACAGTTAACAAGCTAAATCTGCCAACAACGAAGACTTTTAAATATTTACTACTTTACTTCTGAAGGCATAATTTCTGACAAGCTAGGAAGCAGCATTAAAGCACTATGGAAAATGGTTTATAATCCTTTTACATCTATAACTTGTATTTCTGAGGTCAAGGATGATGTCATTTTTCAGTGGTTCCCAGCAGCCACATGCTCTGCAATTACAAATAGTACTAGCAGAAACCTTCATTTGTAAAAAATCCAGATTTTTTTGCGATTGATTTCTCTGTGTGATCTTCCGGAATACTATTGTGTCCCTCTTAAAATAAACACTAGATATTAATCCTTTTAGCCTTGTTAATCATTGAAGAGCTGTATAGTGCTACTGCTACTATCCTCATTTATTTTTTTTTCAAACAGTATGACAGAATGTTTTAAAGGATGTGTGGGCCCAATAATCTATCTATGTCAGGGATTTTTTTCATTCATTTCCACTGTTAAAAAGGATTGACTGCAATGAGAAAAGTATCTCAATGTAAAAAACTAGTAAGATATTCTTGTTCTTTGCAGAAAATATAGCAGATTGTGCATCAGTGAAGCAGACAAACATAACTTTATTTGTAAAAAAATCTCTGTTCAGCATCCACCTAAGCATCCACCTAAAACATTTTACAGTCAGTACTTAAATTTAAACATGTACCTTAGTGTTTATCGAATTTAGTTCATCATACATACCCATGAGTATGTTTATTTAATGAATAATCTTTTTTAATGCATGTTTTTCATTTCTGTAGCTCACTAAACATCCTTAATTTTGGTTCTGTCCATTAAACATTTGTCCTTTCCCCAAGTATTCTGTTTCAGGAAGGTCAGAGCCTTTTCCCATAGCGTGACTTTTCAATTGCAAAAAATTTTTCTGTCTCAGCGGATTTTTTGAGAATTTGCAATGTTAGCTGCCATATTTTTAATCTTATCATTTTAACTTATATCCAGTAAAAGCTGGCTTTATGGATAAATATAAAGTATAGAGTAAAGATGATCCTGAAACAAAAGATAAATCGTAATTATAAACATCATAACTGTTTACGCTACTTTGTACACAGTAGGTAAACTGCTGCAAGGTAAAGAGTAATTTGTTTAGTAAAAAATAATCCTGATTTTAAACAGGAATAAATTACACCTGTGTATACCCTTTTATATCAGGCTATCAACACTCTATCAGCCATGGGAATATGTATTTCATTAATATGATACTATTGCACAGAAATTCTCATTACAGTCAAATCCTTAGAGCTGTACTCAAAGTGGTGGTCAACAGACTTCATAGGGTTATATGATCCAAGTACCCTTTCTAGTCTATTGCACTGAGGGAGGGTAAGTGGTGAGGGTGGGGGCACCACTGCTATATGGGTTGTAGATTCAGGACAGACTTGTAGTATATGACTGTAAATAGAATGAGGTGTATGTTCCCTGGTGCTCACTGTGGTCTCTCCAGGTCTATCCAATTGAGGTGTCCAACTGTGGAGA
Source organism: Chiroxiphia lanceolata (assembly GCF_009829145.1). Taxonomy (NCBI): domain Eukaryota; kingdom Metazoa; phylum Chordata; class Aves; order Passeriformes; family Pipridae; genus Chiroxiphia; species Chiroxiphia lanceolata. The sequence continues at coordinate 35,593,271 of NC_045671.1, forward strand.
GGGAGAGAGGGCAGTCACAACACCATTGCACAAAGGCACTGGTCTCCATTAGGGCTGCAGAGAAGTGGGCAAGAGAGAGGCTGGTTGGCTCCATGGGAGCTGGCCTCAGAGATGCATCGTCAGTAACACAGCTAATGGGGCCAGTGTGGCTGGAGCTGTTCACTCTGCAGTTCTCTTTTGGCTGCTTTTCCGGCTGCTGTTCATATCGGCCCAAAGGCTCTCAAACACACAGAATATTGTCCATTTCCCATATGACTTCAAAAGATTTTATTTCCTCTTTCTCTAGCAAAAACCTTGGGGTGCAAAAACCTTGGGCTTTTTTTAGTAAACTGGGTTATTACTATAAACTAGATCTAAATATTAATCTTGGTTTTAATCCAGCTTTGAATAAACTACTTTTATATACCCCCTAGCCTTCCATTAACATTCCTATATGTTTTTGAGGAAGTTATTTTACTTGTAAGCTTTCAGATAATCTCTACCAGACTCTAAGAAGATGCAAAAATCAAGAAAAATATTGGCTTGTGTAATTCTGTTGCAAATGCTAGTACTGCACAGGGAAAACATTGTATTCATCTATTTTTTTTTTAAATATACAGAGGTATAACTCCTTCTCACAAAATAAAATAAAAGCTGTATTTCCAGAAAAATGAAAATAGAGTCCAGCTTTCCTGATTGAAATACTACAAAAATAACTTCCTTCTTATTAATTGACATTGCAAAAAGCTATGTTTCTTTTTAGAAGATAAATAACCATTAATAGAAAGTGTAAAAGCAGTCTTGAAACATCAGTATGTCTGTGTGTGAAGTATGTCTGCATATAAAAATTATTTTTATGTTGCATGTTTCCATAAAATAGAGGAAAACATTAACAATATTAAAAATTATACATTATCAGATGTTTCATTAGAATGTATTAGAATCATAGAATTGTAGAACTGTTTGGATTGGCAGGAACCTTAAAGATCATCTAGTTCTAAGTGCTCTTCTATGGGCAGGGACACTTTCCACCAAACCACATTGTTCAGAGCTCCATTAACGTCCAGTTACATCCAATACATTGGCAAAATCCCCTGTTGTCAATTTCTTTCTAGAGCACAGGTTGTTAAACTTGTATTGCAGCACAGCATTTTAATGGCAGTGTAGTTAGGGTGTTTGTCATTCTTGCCATTTTATTTATCACTTCTTTCAAATGTCTTGAAAAATAGGAGGTATGAGTCATGCAGAGCAACACTTAACCTATACTTTAGGTCTAAGACCATCATAAAATTAGAATATGGAATTTTGTATAATTGCAAATAAATTCAGTGCTTTAATAAATATGTACCATTGCATGATGTAAATTGAGACCACACTCTGAAATCTCTAAAAATGCAAATAAATTGAATTCCTTGTTCATTATAATTAATAACAAGGAATTCCTGTTTTTCTGCAACATATTGGAAGACCTTGTACTGAAACATGACTTGGCTTGCACTGCAGTCATCTTTCCCTCTGTATTCTGCAGCACTATAACTTTGCACCCTTAGAAGTTGAATTTTCTGAAAAAAAGTGTCTGGAAGACAATGAGCAGTATTGGTTCCCTGCATCATGGGAGAGATTCTTCACAGCATGGGATCTGATGGATTTTTTAATTTGATGAATTCTTTGATCCGGTGATAAGTGTTGTATCAGAATACTACCATTTCTGTCTAACACTATAGAGCCTTAAGAAAGGACTAACAGGTGTATAACCTTGTTTTGGTGATTAATCTGTACAGATAGTGTTGGTAAGATAAGTGATTTGCAATCCAATGGTTGAAGTTTGATCAGAGTTTTCTTCCTCTTTTAGGAAACACTAAGTGCTCAGTGAAGTCACTAAATGAAGTACAGTACCTGGGGAAAGAGATATGGAATTGTATCATTTAAATTACAGTATTGAGGATCCAACTTATATTTAAACAAATTGAAATATTGAACTTTCTAATTATTTGCAAGTAGGAGGTGAGTTGCAGGAAATGAACTGTTTAAGATATTTGTAAAGTTAGTCTTACAGATTTATATCAACAATGTATTGTAAGAATATGATGCAAATCAAAATGAAAGCTAAGATATACCAATTTTCAGAAATTAAATAAAAACAGAGCAGAGTGTTATGGAGAAGAAATGTATGGTAATATTTAGAATTCCTTTTTGCTATTGTTAGCAAAATAGAAATGTTTTCCCTTACTTGACCAAATATAGAGAAATAATCTAGTCATGATTTCTATATTTCAGAAGAATGACTTGCTAAATTTCTGGTTCTTCATTATAAAGCGACATTAGTTAAGTTTTGTTGTTGCTAAATGTGCAAAATGTTTTAACTAATTCAGCTGAATAGAAATAATTTTTGCTATTTTTTTGCAAAAAAAGTCTCCCTGTGGAGAATTGTATTTCAGTTCTTGTGCTGTAACTAGATTTCAGAGCAAGTCTGTCCTAAATGACTTTTAAATTTTAACTATATATATATATTTTAATTAAATAAAGAATTGTCTAGGACCATTAATTAAGCAAAAAGACTTTATGCTGCACTGAGGGCATCAGGTGTCTTGTAGACCACTAGCTAAAATTCATGCCACTGCAGGCAAACTTCGACCCATGAATTTTGTGGTAGGATCACCAGGGTTGTCGAATGAGAGAGACTGAGCTTCATGGGGCAGGTGAACTGGTAGGCAGAGAGGAAAGCAACCTTCTTTGTATTCCCTAATACCATTCAGTCTGATTTACTTTATCTATTGGAGATGTCCTTTCCCAAATCTACTACCACAAGGTTGGTGGGGGTTTCGTTATTTATTTTGTTAAAATAAGTGACCTGGCCTGGAAGTACTGCTAGAACTGAGAGATAACATCAATTTTCAAAACCCATTTTGCATGCTATTCCAAATAGCTGACTGAAGAGGAAAGATGTGTGAATGACATATTCTGTGTGACAGCAGTGGTGAATCAAAACCATAACTGGGGCTGACATGAAAGCAGTAATGGACTGAATCAGACTGCACGTAAGTCAGAAGTCTCCATGACCCAAAAACTGGTGCAAACATTGTCTTTGATTTCTTCAGTGTTGAATGTCAGATCTACCAGTGCTGCATTTTAACTGCTCTCTCATTCATGGGAAACTGTTATATGTCTATGACGTCAGAATGAAATCATAGGTCAGCTTAGTTGCTCTTTTGTATGAAACATCTCGGATGATTGCAATGAACTGTAAATCCAATAATTTTAATGTTTGTTCTGTATGCTGTGAGGCAATTTGTTATTCTCTTTAAGACTTTTTTTGTACTATTCTTTATACTCAACCCCTCCCACCCTGACATGGTTAAAAAAAACCAATACAAGTCTTCCCTCTTCTGATAATGCACCTTTGTGTGAGCTTTTTAGTTTCATAAGGATTAAAAAGCCCAGCAGATCATAGTATTTCATCAATTTGGCAGAGAGAGGTAATAACTAGGCTACAAGTGCCTAGAAGAGAAATTTCTGCATAATCAAGTTTTTATTTGATGAAATTTTTATTTGATGACTCTTTGTCGTAGTTTGAGACCCCAAAAATACAATTTCCAAGTCCAAGCCCTCCTCCCACAACTCACTCCAGTGTGAGAGGGGTTTTCCAGACACAACACAAGACTCAGTATGGGGGAAAGGGAATTATATTACAATTATTACACAAATAAATAATATAATACATTATATACACAATCCTAACTATCTCACCTATGGTAAAGCAATATTTACATTGGATCAAGTCTCCTCCCCCTCCAATAAAAGTTCAGAAGGGAAGAAGGAAAGATCCTTTCCATGTTCAGGACAGCAGTATCTCTCCTCTTCAATGCAGCAGTCGTAGCTGGAGTTGTTGTAGCTGGATCTCTCTCTCTCTCTCTCCATTATACACATGAGGGTCTCCTCTCACCCCTCTCAGCCCTTTGACTCCAAGCAAAGGTCTCTCTCCCGTGGGCTTGCAAAAGCAGGGACAAAACTCGCCTTACCACAGTCATGTCATGGGGTGTAAGACATCCCATGAAAGTCCCTTCCTCAGGGGATTCAAACTCCTCCTGAGTCAGAACGTTTAGGGCAGTTCACAGTTCAGTCTTTGCCCCAAGCGTCCTATCAGAGCTCCTCTGCTCTGTCTCAACTACCAGCATGGCAGCAGTGGAGGGGCAAGGCCACCTCCTCCGCATTCTGTCCGTTTGTCCCAGTCCAACTTCCAGGACATCTCTGAGCTTCTTAGCTCCTCTCTCTCTGCTGCATACTGCATTTTAGGACTTCCATCAAGTAGAAGTCCACCCCCTCATCCCAGGAGGGGTCTCAAAGGGGTTTTGGGGAGATTTAATTCAGTTTTACCCCAAAACCGTCTCTGTTGAGCTTAGTCCTCTCTCTGTCCCTCCATCAGACATCTAAGTGTCTCTCAGCTTGGCTGCAATGCCGTCTTTGCTGCTTGTTATCTTTTTGGCTCTCAGTCACAGTTCTCCATTCACTGCTGCTCTGCTGCTGCTTTCAGTATCTCTGGCTGCCCACTCACAGCAAGAAAACTTCCCCCAGCTCTTAGCTACAGTACTTGGCCCAGTTCCTGCAACTCCCAGCCGGGCCTAGCCCCCAGCGGGGCTCTTGGTTCTTCTCCCCTCGTTACCTAAAACATGACTACTTCTCTTCCAGCTACATCATCTCCCTTCTTTTTCCAGTCTGTTGCAATATGTTGATTTCAAAGGAGTGAAATGCAGCTTTTGATTTGCCCTGCACCCAGAACATCACCCCCTTGGGGTTACCACTTTTTTTAACTCCAGGGGAAAACACTTTTTCCCTACCACACACTTGGGCTTGGATTCTGGCCTTTATTTGTGCAATAGAAAGTATTACATGAGGAAGGACAAAATTTCACTCTTAAGCACTCATGGTTTAGAAAATATGAAGGTCTTTATTCCTAATTTAATAAGGTCTGTCAGCTGAGCAGAGTGTGAAAGGAGGTAGAGAAAAGTGGAAGTGAGTTCTTTCTCATATTCACAGGGAATAGGAGAGTGGAACTGGTCCACTTTCTTTACCTCCTGCTGTGATAACCACGACAGACAACTTAGTTAGGCCTTGGCATAAGGCACCTTTTTGAAGCATTTCTCATATATTCTGAAGCAACCATATATCAAGTATATCCTGTCACTCAGAGTAGTCTATCAATTTTTATTGGTGTAGTTTCTCATTGCAACAGCCTCTCACAGGCTGAATGCTTTTAGAAGAACCATGAATGATATTTCACCATATTCAAAGTAAACAAGTCCTACTTAAAAAAGATTCATTATATTTAGTGTAATTTTTTGTTTGTTTTTTAATCCCATATTTTATTATCAGCCCTTTAGTGGAAAAGAGGAAAAAAAAAAAAACAATCAAATTATGCCATTCATCAGAACAGGTATCTTCATTTATATGGATCAAAGGCAGATGTCCTGATAGTGGTATAGCCTTGAAGACTTACAAAGCTAAAGTTTTTGCATTTATCAGAATAAATTATTTCCTGACAGCTCGACAGTGAGAGACATCCTCAATCACTTAGGTCTATAGTCCACACAGGATCAGATATTTTTAGCTGACAGTTGTACGCATCTCAGAATATACAAAGTTGCAGGCTCTTTTATAACTGTGATGAATAGGGGACTCTCATTTAATATATTTTTGAACAATGTGTAGGACATTTATGTCAGTCAAATCAAGCCCTTTGGATGGTGAAGTAAAAATGTGACAGCATCAGAAACATGGTGAAAGCCTGCTCCCATTAGTTGAGTGGAGTCTGGGTATAAAACAAAGAATCACAAGAATTAGGAGTTTTGTTAGGTGATCCTTTTATGTGAAAATGTGGCCATATTAAATTTAAAGGAACTATTGACTAAGCTGTGCTTAAAAATGTTGTCTTTAGTGCCTGAATTACTGCTAAGGAAGTATATCAACCAAAGATTCCTCCCTGGTTGCTTCATTTGAGTGGTTTTTCAGACAAAGGAGATCCTGTAACAGGCTTCTCAGCTGGACTAATGTTCAAAAGTGTTTCTGCTGTCTAATGGAATGTGATGAATTTAAAAGTGAAATTATAAGTTCATCTATTTCTTGCCAATAAACCATAGATCTGTTCCCTATCTTCACAATTCTGTAACATCCCTGAGTCTCATCTTTGTGTGTACAAAGAAATCATAACACCAAGCTACTGGGAGAATAGCATTTGACACTTTTTGTTTGTTAAATTAAATAGATGATAAAACAGAAAATTGCACCACTTACAGTACTTTAAAACACTTTGGAAATGTTTGGATATATTTCAGTCTTTTTAAGAACTTTGTATCATTACCCCAGAAGAGCCTAATTATAAAATATCAAGACCATTGGTTTAATCTTTTCTTAGTCTGGCAATTATCACATACTTTCCTAAATTGTGGCTTGGGTTTTTTGTCTGGGTTTGGTTTTCAAAAAAGAGAAATGTCATCTAAACACTCGTAAGAGACAGCAGACTTCTATTAATCTCCAGAGAGTTAGAGGACAACTTGACTATGAGCAGTACAATTCATAAGAGAACTTGGCCTAACACAAGTAGACAACTAAACAAGCTGAAACTCCAAAGGGGTTCTGGAATAAATGCTGAGTTAAAAATTCTATGGAGGATAGAACAATACCCTATTCTTTGTCTAGTTAAATTTCATTTGCACCTTTAAGGAACATTCTTGTAGGCAAGATTAAGAACACAATGGACTATTGGTACATGTGAAACTGAGTTCAGTTTATTAAAAACAGGTTACAGAGTGTTCATATGTAAGAAATATGAAGACAGACACATTCTTTCAAAACAGGAAGCATATGAAGAAAAATACATATTTAATGTTCTCAGACGACAAAAAGTTAGAATAGAATAGTAAAAAAAGAGATGTTCCAAGTCATGTAAAAGGAAAAATAAAATGCCTTCAAACGGATGTAAGACAAATTGTTACCTTAAAAATAAAAAATCAAAGTTGTTGAATATTACTTAACAAAGAAAGAGCAGCAAATTTTCCCTGACACATAGGTAAAAGAACAAAGAAAACTGATTGTAAGACTGTGGTCTTATTTTTCAAATATTATGAGAGATTGTCATGTAAACAGTTGTATCCTTTTAGACATGCAGTTTCTCTGGTCAGTTTATTAAGATGAATAAGATCTTGAAAGTTAGTTGCAATAAATGATTCTCATTGCTTTCAAAAAATGTACATTCTGTACTGAAGGATGTTTGCAATGTCAGTACTCTGGATAAAGAAAGGACAATGATTTCTTGGTATTTTGCATAACTGTTTTGTATACTGGTATAATTTCCGTTTAAACTTCTAGCCTTTTTTTTTTATCCTTTTTTCCTTCTTAAACACTTTGCTAGTCCTACGGATTTCAGAACATTCAATAGAAGTAAAGTAAAGGATATGATGAGAGGGAAATGGGATAGATTAACACAATTAAATATTTTTGAAATTTGTAAAAATAGTTGCAAATCTTTTTACTGCTTGCTTACTAGCATTTAAATAAGAAGTTAGGCACATTTCCTCATGCTATAGTTAAAATACTGTTCTCTGTATAGTCTTCACTTTCATCTTCATGACTGATGAAACAAGCTGTAAAGGAAGTCAATGAGTTTTGTGCCCTGGTCACAGGGCCTAAAAACAAAGGTGCATATCTTCTTCATTTAAGTACAGTTTATAAATACATTATTTTATTTTTAAAAAATAGCCATATGGGTTGAAATCTTACAGTGTGAAGCAAGCATCTTGAATTGCTGCTTAACCAAATGTCCCAGGTATACAGGACATATGGAGGGCCACAAACCATGGGTTGCAGTACTTGGGCATGGAGAGCACAGACTGAAGCAGGAATCCTTGTTGCACCCACAGTACTGGCAGTAGAACACCAGGTGTAAGTAAATTTTCTGAAAAATATGTGGAATTTCAAAATTGTGAAATAGCTTATAAAGAGGCAAGATTCTTCTCTCAAATTCAGCAAGTACTAGAATATGTATTTAACTTCATTCATGGGAACAGAGCACTTTGAACTACGGCATCCTATTGAAAAAAGTTTCTATCTTGTTTCAGATCTGGTGTTTAGAGAGGAGATTCTCTCCCCAGCCAAACCCCTTGTAACTTGCCAGTACTCCTTTGCCAGGAGGTGCTTTTTATTCTGATCGATCAGTGTTATTTTCCAGTCAAGGCTGGGCTGTGAGAAAAGTGTAGGATTTACCTCCTCAGCACAACTCCCTGCAGAGTACATGTTAAGTCTATGACTATATGTGGCTGGATCCTTTGTTCTGAACTGCGAAAGGAAAAGGACCTAGGGATTAAGTGACTTTGCTCTCCACAGAACAATCTGGTCAGGAAAAAATGCCTCCCAGAGAAGCCTTCTACACTATCTTATTGGAAGGAGGACTAGTAAAAATCAGCTTATTCACCATTCTCTTATATGATATTGCTAGGTTGCCAGCCATGTACCAAAACAAAATACATTCCACTCAGTTTAAACACATGCTTATACATAGACAGATCTGTATTATTAAATATGGTATCATTAAAATCTCTCTGGAGGGGTAATTAACAGCATGAAGTAAATTATGCAGAGACATGTTGTATCTAATTTGAGTTACTGTACACTAGTTCCTCAGTGCATACCTCCAGAAAGTGGCATGATGGAATGTAGAATTAACTTTTCTTAATAAGAAAAATTAGTGGCAATGTCACAGAAATTCATCGGAAGCCCATGCCATGAAATTACTGCAGACATTTGACACATTAGCATGTATTTTGATACCTTCATTGCTTTGTATATACAAGATGTATGTACACTTTAGGATGAAAAGCTTATTGCCCCTCTTTTTCTGAACTGTTATTCTTTACAAGACAATATCTAGAATGCATTTTAATTACATGATATGTTTTGTTAATGTCTTCAAAGTCTTAACTACTTGATGTGTAACAGCAGCAGAAGAAGGCTGCTTTTGGGATGTGTGCTACAGATGTGTAAACATAAGGAACACTGTTCTAGAGAATAAATATCTGCCTGATATAGTTTGAAGCTGGCTCCCTGCCAAGTCTCCAAACCTTACCACAAGAAGTCCCCTCCGGCCAAACCTCAGGGAGAAGAGGGAAAAAAAACAACCAAGAAAACTGAAACGAGAGAGAGACAGCTAAAGCAATATATATAAATATATTTACACTTATATCACTGTTATATACAATTAAAATATATATACAACTTCACAAGGAAAAGGGAAAGGGAATGGAGAAGGGAAAAAAAGAATAAAACCAAAATAAAATATATATATCCCGATCAATAGCTCAAGATCTAGCAACTAAAAGAATTAGCAAAGAATATCTTACTACTCTCCTTGGGACAACGGAGAGTCACGCTGGAGCGACTGCCGGCAACCTCCGCCTCCCAAGGTCGACAAGGCCTTACCAGGCCTCACTCTCCAACCCGACAGACTCAACAGCAGGGAAACCCGCACCTCCAAACCACCGGAAGGAAAGAGAGGGCGAAGGCCTCTCCTCCTTTCTTCTTATAGCCTGGCTTACATAAAAATCGTAGGGAATACTGGGTAAATCTGGGCACTTCCTTGGTTACAAACTGGTCACCAAGGAAGGCCTAGACCAAACTACCACACTGCTATAGGCCAAATGCACTGTGAGGATGTAAATCAGTGAGGTTGTCACTCAAATGTCACAAATTTCTGCAGGAAAAAAGACACAGTTTCTCCATAATTCACTGCTTTTGTGGCAGACTGGGAAAGGCAACTCACTTTTCCCACAGTGTAGTCAGAGGAGTTTGCATTTACTTGTGCATTTACTTGTACAGTCTTACAACTGTAGTTATGTTTCTGTTGACACTTCTCTATGACAACAGTAAAATGGCACAGAAAATACAATTGCCTAACAGAGTTTTTGCTTTTGGGTTAGTCTGATAGCACCCATATATGGAAGAGTTCCATATGTTTTTTTTTTCACTGGTTTCCTTACATGGCAAAGAAGTGTTTTACATGCAGATAACTGAGGCCAAACTGTAGTATAAACAGAGCACTTTCAGAGTTGGCAAAAGGTCAGTCAAATGAGGTCAGCTGCAGAGGTATGGTACAGATTTGACCTTACCTGGATACTTCACAGGAAACAGGAAACACACTTTGTTTGTTGTTAAGATTTTTGAGTGAAATTGGACTGTGGGTTTTTTTGGTTGTATAAAAACTATAGCTTTGAGTCAGTCCAGAGAATGCCTTAGTGTCCTTAGTGTTTGCCTAGTGTTTTCCTTCACAAATTCTCTCTGGTTACGGTGAGATTTAACCTGGTAAAGGTGATTTTTTAAGCAAACACAAGAAGTGTTCATTAAAAAACCCATAGCAAAACCAAAAAGCCACTGAGAAACATAACTCTCAGTTCTGAAAGGTTTTACTAGAAACACGTGGCTGTGTTACTTCCCATGACTGAAAGCCCTGACATCTCTCTGTTCTGTTAACAAGGGTATCTCAGTCTCCAAGTATTCTGAGCAAGCAACACTTACCTATTTAAAGTTTAATCATTATTCTTAGAAATTATAATTTACGAAAAAGATTTTAATGATTAATTGAGCTAAGACAACTATAAATTGGGGTGAGAATCTGGTGTTTTTTACTCAAATGTAGCAGAAACAGCAACAATACTGACTCTAGCAATACTATTCTGTTGAGAACTACTCATGATTATTTTGTCCATCTGTCTTTTACTATTATTGCTAACTGTGTTCAGCAGAATAATGCCAATAAACTTCCTTTGTGGACCAGAACCCCATACTGTTAGACCATGTATAAAAGCATTAGAAGTCATAAAACTGGGTGATGAGTATAACAAAATTTTCTTTTTTCAGAATTTCTTGGTGTAATTTTCTCTCCCCTTGCACTTACCATGCAGACCTTCACATGAATAGTGACTATAAAAAAGGAAGTAAATTTAGCCTTTGAGTTTTTTCTTATAATATTTTGGAACAAGACTCAAACCCTCCTTTCATCTGAAGGAGATTCATGATTCAAATTAAGTTTATTTCTGTCTTTTTCCTTAAGCAGAAGAACCACTCTGATATTAAGACGTTAGAACTTCATATCTGAGTCCACTCTTTTCCCCTTTTCAGGAGGCAGGAAGCCATACAAAGCCTGTTTTCCACGTATCTGATTTTACACGCTAACTGCAAAACCAAAAGGGGAAGTTTCTTTATAAAACAGCAGGTAAAAACTATTTCAAATGGTTATTATTTAACCTTGACAGTCAACACTGTATGTCATAATTCTGCCATGTGTTCTTTGTTGCAGAAAACTAACAAAATTGCCTAGTTAACCAAATTACACGTGATTTTCAACTCCCAGCTACTCAATAACTGGCTACAGGGATTGCGGACAAAATTGGGAAGAAGTGCAGTAAAATTAAATTAAAATTCCAAAACATTCTGCCTCTAAGGGCTGGTAGCACGGGGGAAAGATAAGAGCATAGCATAAAGAGCTGCATAATATCTTTTTAAATTAAAAGTAATTTGTAAAATCAGTTGTAGGGAGTTACATCAGCAATAGACAGACAACATGATGCGAACCTAGGCATCTCTGCTCAAAAACAATAGAAATATATTTTTTTGTAATGAGAAAGAAATTACAGCTTATGGATATGATTGTGCTTTCAGTCACACAAAGGAGTAGAATGCACATATATCTTAATTAATTGTACAACACTGTAAACATGATCATAATCAGAAGTTATAAATCTATTAGACAGGTTAAGGCAAGAAACTGATGAACCAGGATCAAGTCTTATGTACTCAAGAAAGGACTTAGAAAAGTGAAGATACTAACACCTGTCAATTAATGGGCTTCAACAGCCATTATAACAATGAGGAGTGGTGATCTGGGTGTATTAATGTATGAAAACTTGTTTGTTTGTCTGCTTTATCTTATTAAATAATGCTGTGAGTTCTGTTTCTTCTGTCACATTCTGAAAACTTGTGTAATTTATTTACCGCATTTTTTTTCTCCCAGCTGGCTTTACTTTTCAAGATGATGTGTGTTTTTACTTTTCCTAACTTGAAAGAGGACTCCGTTCATCAGACCCAATATTTTCTCATATGATCCTAAAATATTTTAATTTCTTAATAAGTATATATATGAAGGTTATATGAGAAGATGATTCAGATTTCTTATGGGTCATGTCAGAAACATTATGTACTTATGCCACAGTTTCTGAAAGTTTCTGAGATGTCTTAAAGCAGTGTTATCTGAGAAATTACCTCCTTAGCATATTTCAATTAAAAAAAAAAAAAAAGAAGGAAATTCTTTGCTGGAAAAGCTAGAAAGTGGTTGTAAGTGTCTGTGGATTAAATCTGGTCTGGTTGCAAGGACTAAGGGATGTAACTGACCTGTGCCACATTTTTTCATGAAGTTGCACCTTGATTTAATTTAGTTCATGTGCTCAAAGACGAATGAATGTTGGAATGAAGGAGGTGGTAGTGACCTCAGGGAACACATTCTTCACCTCAGCTAAAGCATAAATACATCTATATTGCTTAAAATCTTTTAAATATTATGTTCAATTGATACAAAAGCAAAATATTCTTATGAGATTCCTTCTTAACATTCACCTCTTCAAAAATTTTATTTACATACATACCCTGAGTTTTCACACTGCTCTTCTGTAAAACTACATATGGATCCTTATTCAGTAATAGTTTAATATTAACTATACCATGAACAAAAAATGCTAGAAAATGATGGGTTTTTTTCTTTATTTGACAAATTTTATTTTATGAATTGAAGCCACTTGTCTACATTGTCCATTAATCTATTTTTGATAGAAAATTCATAATTCAAACTTTATGTCATCTGAATGCCCGATATTTTGATTTGGAGATGTTGCCATGGTACCTTATAAGAACCATCATTCAAGCCCTGCTAGGCTGCTGGTACTGTTGGTAACTTAATTTCCCTGGTTATATCACATTTTTCTTGATGCATCTAATTTTACTTCCAAGATCGTCATCTAAGTCTGTATTCCAGAGAGTCTGTATTCTTCTTCAGTAAAGAAGAAAAAGTGATTTACGTTATTAAAGCTGCAGGAGTTTGAACCAGGATTTCCAGATTTCCATTTCTAGTTTTAGTATCTTGGGTTTGGGTCTTTTCTGCTCAATTATATCTCTTGACTACATTTCTTTGTAATTTCCATGGCAAGTGGATTTATTTATTAAAAATTGGTTTAGTTAAAAAATACTTTGTTACCACAAAACCGTTTCAACTGAAAAATTGATTGAATAGCTCTGTGACTATTTTCTCGCACGTAAAATCACTGGTTTGCTTTAACTGCAGTGCAGTATTTCTCTGACCTACCTCCAAAAGCAGAAGTGGAATTAAACCAAGAGTTCATATAACCACTTCAGTTATGAGACTTTGACATGATTTCAATTTTACACACTTTTTCCTCTGTCTGTTGAAAAAGATAAGCAAAGTGGGGAAGGGGGTAAGAATTTTCAGGACTGGATTTGCAGCTAATATGGTTTTCAGAGCTAAAGACACACATGTTACTAGAAGTATTTCCAGTATTTCCTTGAGGAATATAACCTTTCTAAAATCACCCTTTTCAAGATAATAAAGTATTTCCCAGTGTGCAGCTGATAGTAGTCGCAGGGCTACATACTTTATGGCATGCTTCCATCAGCCTTTGACATAGGGCAGAAACTGTAATTTGGAGCCAACAGTGGTAAACCCTGAGACAGTGAAATAACTTTTATCTGACCTAAATCAAGCATAAACAATAGAGGAGTTTGAAAGCTTTGGTCGACAAAAAATGTCACAGTCTTTGGAAGACTGCTTCCCCTGTTTGATCTGTCACTATACTTCTCAAAACATGACACTCCTTGAACATAATATACTTTGATGATAAACTAGATTAACTTTCCCAGTACAAATGAAAGGCCACCTGTTACCAGAATGCCCATATTCCTTGTTGGCTGTCTTGTAGCTGTCATCACTTCAATGCAATCTGCGCCCAACATGCTGGAATATAATGAATATGTCAGGAGTTGGAGGTCAGCCATCAAAGTACATGAAAACTTGGCTTGCATACAGTGTCAGCATGGAGGCCTCGCCTATCATCTTGTGAAAGGATTTCTGCACCACTTGATTTGTTTGCAGAGGGTTTGTTTCTGTTGGATGGAACACGTTTATTGAGAGGCTTTTTGACAGCCCATTCAAACATTTTCAATTTGGAAAATGGTGCTTCCTGTTTCAAGCTCTGTAATTGATGGGTGGTGTGAAATGCCACTGTAGCTGATCATGCTTTTTGTTTATTTTTAATACTTTAGCATGAAAACAGCCATGATGAGCCCTGAAGTATTTTGATGAGAGAAAATAATATAACAGGAATACAGCGTATCTATGGAATCCTATCCCTTATGTATAGTTAGTAGAACCTTACTTTTGCTTTATTCGTCCTTGCTGGACATTATAGATCTCTTTGGTGGCACTATAATTTGTCTGGATTAAAGATTTCAGACTCTTACCCATGCTGAATCTAATGGTTTACAATACAATGGACATTTCTAAGATTTTTTTCTAAAGGGTTCTTAAACTTCTCATGAGCTCTTGTTCTCATTGTGTGACTTCTTGGGTCCTTTATTAAATTTTTTTCAAAGTGACCTTAAGCATGTGACAAAAGTTTGAATTCTTTTTATGCCTCTTCTCCACATTCTTCCCCATCATGTTAGCCAATTTACACATGCTGTCATTTGTTAGCATCAACTTTCTTCCTCCTTTTCTGCACAACATATACTTTCTAAAGCTTCTCATATTTTCTTCATTTTTTAGGTCAAGTTATCGCTCTCCGCATACACAAATAAAGATGTTCTGGACAAGCTACAATAATAGACTTAACTGTAGGTCAGTCTAAGGAGCCTCCTCTTTTCTGAAAGAGAAATTTCAAAACATTCTGCATTAACAAATGTTAGGTTAATGCAATTTCTCCAAATTAAGAAATAAATTTATGTATCTTACTTTTTACAGGCTGACTTGTCAAGGCCCTCGGTAAAAGGACCACTGAAAACAGAAGCATAGAAAGCTGTAACTGTGGGTTGGTTTCTCTGTGGCCCCATCAAGAAACTGCATGTCGCTTTTAGGTGTCAAGCCTTTACAATTAACTCTGACTCCTCAACCACACTCAACAACCACAATGATAGATGAAAAACTAAGGAAGAGCTTTGTTGGAATGATAAAGTTAGCTGAGCCTTTTTTTTTTTAATCCCTTAGTTGAAAAGCAAAAAAAAGGTAGTTTAGCTGTTGACCATTTGGATAGGAATGAAAAAATGACAGCAACTTTTGAGGCAAACATGAGAAACAGTAGGAGTCTCTCCTGACTGAGGTGTTTTGGCAACCTACTTTTTCCCAAGACAGTGCCCTGACTCAGATCTTTAACTTGTTGGTCTGGATGATCTAATTTGGCTTGTGCACCCTCATCTAAAATACAGTATATGCACAAGAACCCAGGCATCTTGATACCTGAAGGTAGCAAGCATCCACTGAGTCACAAATATTTCTGCTCCCACCTTGAATTTCATGCAAATAGAGCCATCTGACCCAACGTGTTTGAGACCCCATACTGCCCTTTCAATATATGTTACTTTGGAGACGTAAATTTGAATCTTTTAGGAAGATAGAAGATTATAACCTGTATTTTTTTTTCCTCCTCTGTATTTTGTAAAATATATTTTATTATATATATTGGGATATATATTAGGTAATTTCATGGCATTGAGGTGTCTCCAAACTAAAACCATCATAAAATATGCTAAAGTTGAAGACAACTTTAAATTAACTTCCCTCTGAAGAGAAAGAGGGAGTACCTACAATTCACAGTGTAAAATCTGTGCTTGGTTATAGTTTTTAGATATTTTCACAGTATATACTCTGTATCTGACTGTAACTGGTGAGAACAGGGCCAAAAAGTAAAACCTTACAGTGAATGACAATGTATGAATTAGTTATTTCTCCCAATTACTTTATATGAGTGTAAAAATGTAACATTTGTATGGTTGCTCTAAAGATCTTGTTTCAAATAACTGGAGGTTCACATATGGTAATATAAGAAAGTCTATGTTATGAATCAAAAAGAGCATGCTAGAAGAAGAAGTAAATTGCAGAGGCACTTCAATGTTCCTCACCCTATCCTCTGCCAAAATCCCCATTTGATTTAGATTTAAGTAAAATTTTCAAAAGGGAAGTATCTTTCTAGATGATAGGGTAAGATAGAATTTATCTCGGGAAAAACCCTGTAACAATATATCTCAGTACAGACTTAAGAACATTTGCATGTTTATGAAGTAACTTACAGACCAATTATGTGCCTTTACTGTTATACTGGCAAACAGATATAAACAGGATTGATGTCTCAGCCGTTGGCAAGTCCTTATTCCCACTGGATTTGTGTTGCCAAATTTAGATTTGAGATGTGATTTTCCGTAAAACCATGTCAGTTTGTGCCGTACAGATGAACTTGTCAGCCTAACCGAAGAGTGTAACTCCTTTGAGTATTAGAATATTGAAGATCACAGAGCTTATTTTAGAGAAAGGTGGGTTTGTTTCTTGGGCTTCGACTCTTTCCATTGTCTTTTGCAGCATGATAAATGATAAACATCCGTCAAAAATGAATAGAAATGCTTTTGTGGAAGCTGACATTTTCATGTATCTACTGAATTCCCATTGGAAAAAAAAAAAAGAAATCCCTGCTAAATATTTAATGCAAAAAAACTGGTTGGTTTTGGTCTGTTTGGTTGTGGTTTTTTCAGCAATTCAGTATGTATCTAAAAATGTCAGTTTCTACAAAAGCATTTCTAGTCATTCACAATAGGTGTGAGAAACAGTAAGTATATTATTCTAGTGCCTTTCTTTAAAGATTTTTGAGGTACTTTATGACCAGTCAATCAAGCCTTTGAAAGTTAGGTACATCTTGCTGATTCAGCATAAAAGAAAACCTAGAGCACCAAGGACTTCGTCCAGAGCCAGGGAGCAACAGCACTAGGAAATAAGTCCTTGCCATTCAGGTATTACATTGGGACTTTGTGTAACTGTGCACTGTTTGGGTGTCTGTCACAGCCTTTATATGCTCCTAAGAACATGTTTGTTTTTCCTGGGTAAATCTTAAATGTATTGTGAGGAAGTAAGTGGTGAAATCTATTGCATTCAGCTAGGTCAAGATACTGTGTCCTGCAAATGCACTTACATTAAGAATGAGGTACATTTCACTATCAAAAGAACTTTTTTTACCCTCTAAATTGTTAGAAATATTCATGCTTGTAATTTGTTTACCCAAAATACTACAGAGATTTCTACCTCAAACACCAGCCTTTACCGGACTTTTCAGTAAAACTGAGCAAAATTTGGGTGTAGACAGAGATAGAGGATTAAAATGAATTTTAATTAAAAGATAATTTCAATTAGCACACAAAAATGCCCATACCTAACAAGAATATTGGCTCCATCCTACCATGTATTGTAGGATGATAGCTAGTACCAGATGCTTCAGTGAAAATGAAAGAAATACCGCAGTGGGCAATTATGAAATAACCATTTGGGCAGGGCAGTCAGACCCATGACCCATGTCCAAATACTTTCATTTAACACAAATTGCTTGCACATTTTTAGTAATCAATTTAATGCAAGACAACTTGTGAATTGACACTGCTCTGCCAAAACTTGTCCTAATGCTGTGCCTCTCTTTTATTCTGTGAAGCCTGCTGACAAAATCCAAGGAGATAAGGCTCCAGCCTGCCTCACGTAGAGCAGAGCACAGACCCTTGCACTATACTCTGGTATGTTTTATGCAAGTACCTGGTACTTCTGTGAGTGCTTCTGTACCAACATCACATTGATTCCCACAGATTTATTCATATAAGTCTGCTACTAACTACTGCAGTAAAATAGCTGTTTAAAATTACATATGAACTAAAATATGAGGCCTGATGAGATTCATCCAAAAATCCTCAAAGAGCTGGCTGATGTCATCAGAAAATCTTTCTTGGTTTTTGAGTGGTCTTGGGAATCTGGAGAAGCCCCAGCTGGCTGGAAGCCGGCAAATGTTGTCCCGATTTTCAAGATGGGCAAAAAGGAGTACCCTGAAAACTGCAGACCTGTCAGTCTCACTTCAGTGCCAGGTAAAGTTATGGAGAAGGTTATTCTGGGAAGTATTGAAAAACACCTGAAAGGCAACACAGTCATTGGTCACAGCCAGCACGGCTTCATGAGAGGAATGTCCTGCTTATCCAACCTGACTTCCTTTTATGACGAGGTAACCAACCTAGTTGATCAAGGGAAGCCAGTTGATGTAATCTCTTTGGATTTCAGCAAAGCTTTCAATACTGTCTCCTTCTGGAATCCTTCTGGACAAAATGGCCAGCATGTACCTGGATAAACACATCATGCAGTGGGTGAGGAATTAATTCATGGATTGAGCATGGAGGGTAACAGTGAATGGGATGACATCAGACCGGTGACCTGTCACTAGTGGGGTTCCACAGGGCTCCATCTTGGGCCCTGTGCTCTTCAAATGTCTTCATAAATGACTTGGATGCAGGACTGGAAGGGATACTAAGCAAATTTGCAGATGATCCAGAACTGGAAGGAACAGTTGACTCCCTCGAGGGCAGGCAAGCCTTGCAGAGAGACCTCGACAAATTAGAGGGCTGGGCAATCACCAACCAGACGAAGTTCAACAAAGTGCTGGATTCTGCACCTGGGATGGGGCAACCCTGGATGTTTGTACAGACTGGGGAATGAGATGCTGGAAAGCAGTGCCATGGAAAGGGACCTGGGGGTCCTGGTCGATAGCAGGTTGAATATGAGTCAGCAGTGCCCTGGCAGCCAGGAGGGCCAACTGTGTCCTGGGGGGCATCAGGCAAAGCATCGCCAGCCGATTGAGGGAAGGGATTGTCCCACTCTGGCCTGCACTGGGGTGGCCTCACCTTGAACATTGTGTGCAGTTTTGGGCACCACAATATAAGAAAGATATTAAGCTCTTAGAGAGTGTCCAAAGGAGGGCAATGAAGATGGTAGAGGGCCTTGAGGGGAAGCCGTATGAGTAGTGGCTGAGGTCACTTGGTATGTTCAGCCTGGAGGAGACTGAGGGGATATCTCATTGCAGTCTACAACTTCCTTGTGAGAGGAAGAGGAGGGGCAGGCGCTGATCTCTTCTCTGTGGTGACCGGTGACAGGACCTAAGGGAATGGTCTGAAGTTGTGTCAGGGGAGGTTTAGGTTGGATATCAGAAAAAGCTTCATCACCCAGAGGGTGTTTGGGCACTGGAACAGGCTCCCCAGGGAAGTGATCACAGCTCCAAGCCTGACAGAGTTCAAGAAGTGTTTGGATGATACTCTCAGGCATGTGCTGTGACTCTTGGGAATGGTTCTCTGGAGTCAATGGACTAGGAGTTGGACTTGATGATCCTTGTGGGTCCCTTCCAGCTCATCATGCTCTGTGATTCTGTGATTCTGTGATATTAATACATCTGTAAGACAAGTATAGTACCTTGAAATGGATATCGAAATTAAAATTTTGGAGAAATATATATTAGAATTAGAATCTGTTTAACAGGTGTTTCATCTATTGTATAGTTAATCTCTCCTTCTGTAAAAATATTCATTAATAATCTGGTATATACACAGTAACCCACTCGTGAAATTCTACATATATTAAATATATATAATAAATATATTAAATATTTATTTGGGGATCTTAACCTAAAGTATTCTACATTGAACCCTAGGCCTTGTTAATTAATTATGTAATTTCAAGTCATTATTTATGGAATTAGCTACCCAAAAAGCAGAAGAAATACAACGTGTGTGTTGTTATGAAATACACTTTAAACATCAAATAAATGAATTTTTCAGTGGCCCTTTTGCAAGCCTCTTTAGGAATGTTCAACTTGCATTATTCAAGGGTTTTGTCTTATTAATTGTTCTCAGAGGAAATAAGTGCAAGTCTGCAAAAAATCCATGTGTCTATTTGTAGACATATATTGTAGTTACAACTTCCAGAAAGGGCAAAAGAAATATTATAATATCAAGGTTAAACAGGCATCAGAAATTACTATATATAATATATTTAAAATTACTAGATTTAGATAAAGTTCAAAAGTAGAAAAAATGCTACCTAACAAATTAAATACGTATATATATAAATATAGACATGCATATATGCACACATGTGTACATATGTCAAAACAGATTTCTATGCAAGCCTTCCTGGTGGTTTTAAGTATGCTAATACTAGGCAGCTTTTTCACTTTTCCCATGTATGAATTCATAAGAAGATAGTTATAATTTCCCTTCTCAGAACGACAGAATTTTCTAGCTTTTTTTCTTTGTTGGTTTTTGGATGCTGACTTACAAAGAAATGCACACACAAGGCTAGAAATTGTTTTTTTGATTTAGCTTTTCTCTTTTCACAGCTTATATGTTTCTTTGTTTTGAGTATGAATAAATGGCATGCAGATTTTATTAGGATTCTGAGCATGAATAGGGCTTACTGTTGAACTGTAATAACAGCTTTACTTTCTCTGAGTTCCTCTCTCCCTCTCCAAGCTCATTAAAAGACCTCTCCACTTTACTTCATTCTCCAAAGATCACGACATGTGTGCACAATTACTGTTCCCTACCTTACAACTGGAAGTTATTGCTAAATACTTAGCCCTGGCTGAACGGGAAAAATCAATACACTATCTGCCTGAAGGCTGAAGTATGATGTGACTCACCTTTATAGATGGAAAAAACCTGAAAAAAATGTACCCTTTTTCTAGGGGAAAGCTATTGAAGAATCTTCTGAAATTTTCTGTATGTCTTCTCCTGGTAGGATTTGTTCAGTTCATGTAAGTCTGAAAAGTTGCAAAATGTTTGCTTCAAAGAAAAAGAATAGTTTCTCTGTAACTTGTGACTCCAGGGCACCTGAAGTAAGATGACTAGGACTGCTCCTGGACACGTGCAGGTGGAAAGGCAAAACTTACTTGATGAGATACTCACTTGATATCACTGGTGGATACTTTGTAGGGTTGAATCTGTATATAGGTAGTACTTTCTCTTATTCTTCCTCTTTTTAGGAGGTTATGATAGCTACATTCATGTCTATATGATTCCACTCTGAGCTCAAGGTCATTCTCCTTGTAAACTGAACCTGTGTACAACTTGCCTGCGTTCAGCTGCTACATCTTCACTTTTATTCTTTGCTTCTCATGTGCCTGACATTTTTCCTACTGTTTGGGAATAGTCTCTGAGAAGTGACACTGCTGCATGAGTGTGTGAAATCCCATATTGCTGTCCTGAAGTTGATGAGTTGGAACATAGCTTTCCCTAACCTGAAACAACAGTCTGACCCCCAAGGCTGAGCTAAACCATGTCCATCTCTTAGAGATGAGATGTTTGCTAGGAAGGAAGGACAGTTCTCAGAAATGGCCCAGAATTATTCTGGGTGATAATTTTAATTTTCCTCACCACTTGACCCTATTATCTCAACCATATACCAACTGCCATACTGATGCTTCAGCTGTTTGTGCATGGCAACATTGAGGCAAAGGTGAAACTAAGGACTATGTCAATGGAGGTAGCTTATCTCCAGTGCACAAACAAAAAAACTGCTGCAGACCTCGTGGCACATGATCTCACTCTCCTTTAAAAACTAGGTCTTCTACAGGTTCTACTGAAAGGATCCTCTCTGTAACTGGAGATGACACTGAAATGAAATTATATTAATTTGCAAGGGAACTTAAGTGAAATAAAAAGTCTAGAAATTATGTGACTTATGTACTTCTTGATATTATTTTTTGGCTCATGGTGCACCCTATCTGTTTTGTGATAAAGATTGGCATGTATTTTACATGACCTGAAAAATACAGCTCTCAGTCTGTGCAAGATGGCAAAAGTCATGCTCCTGTAAGGACTGAAACTGCAGCATTTATAGTGTTTTCATATTTTACTTTACTTTTAGATTCATTTTACTTTTTCACAATAGAGACTTCCCTACCTGTATATGTGCTAGCCTATTTGCATACAAGTCAGTAGGTAAACATACACCTGCATCTGCATATGTTTGTACATGCAAATAAGCATACATTTACTGAATGCACATATTAACTGTACTGGTAGCAAATGATACATATTATTGTCTTAAAAATCAGTCTTTAATTATGGAATCTTTTCTTACATGGCAATAACTTTGATATATGAGATGTGGTGGAAATTGAGATAAACACTGTGTTGGTACAAATTATTTGCTTAGCATCTGTTTCCTATTTGTGGAAAAAGGAGTATTTATAGTTTTTCAAGAAAGTGGTCAGTTATGCAAAATAAGGAAATAAAATCTGGTACATAATAATGAATCTGAATCTGATACAACCTGAAGCACTGAAAATTGGATTTTGGCCCTCAGCCTTTTTACATTTGATTCCCAGTTAGCTACAGTTCTAAAGTGCAGTAAGTACACAGGTTTTTCACTAAGTCTCTAGACCGTTTCTAGTAAAGTAATCTTTAAATCTAACAATTTACATTTCTCGTTCTAGAAATGTATATAAATGGTGAACATAACTGATGTCTCTAAGTTTATTATAAGGCTCAATTTTTTTCATAATTGCAGGATTTTCTAGTGACTTTTTCCAATTATTAAAAGTTCTGACTTCAAATATTCTAAAGTAAGAGTTTGAAAAAGCTGAGGTTACTTTTCTAACACTATCAAAGTCAAAACACTTTTCCTGATAGATATGCTTGTGAATTACATGCATTCACTATGTCATGTATATTTCCTTGTAGAAAATACATGTATTATGTAATACTAAGGCTACATGAAAGATCATAAATGCTTTTCATAGACTCATAGAATCATTTTTCTCAATATTTCTGAAATAAATTTTGTTTCCACTCCAAGTACTAAGGTAATCAGTAACTATATATCTAGTCATAATCTGGGTATACCTTTCAGTGTGAATGGGTTGATGAAGCATAAGTTTTAATCAGTTCTATTTGTGGGCCCTTATCTTATTTTTATCTGTGTGTACATATAACTTACTTTACAAACTACTTATTTCTCTGTAGCTAAGAAATAAGACAGCTATCTGAATATCTTAGCTCTTTGCATAGGTATAGAAAATGTATTCCTTGGTCTCTATATAACAAATTTCATTCCTGCATGAGGTTGAGAGACCAGAATGTCTGTGATTGTGTCATTCTTTTATTTTCGCATGCTGCTTTGTTTATGATAATATCCTTTGCTATTATGTTGAGAGGCATGTCTTTTTTGGGTTTGGTTTAGTTTGGTTTGTTTGTTTGTTTGTTTTTTGTTTTAGTCCATTTCTACTGTAAAGTAATACCACAGGAAAAACAGCAAGCATAAATCAGTACATCAGAGTACATCAAAGTCAGTCTCACCATGCTACAGTGTACAAATAGCTCTTGATGAGTTTGCCATGCTTACTGAACTGAGTAAATATAAAAGCTTTTTGTGTGCATTCCTATTTTCAGTCCCAATACAGTGTGTTAACCTCAGAATATCAAATTGAATCAGGGTTTCTGAGGAGAGCTGGCTCCAAAGCTGTTAGAATGACACTCTTCATTACACTATCTAGATTCAGGTTTCAGACAGCCATAACCAGTGCTTTCACAACCTCTCACCTAAAGTCAGATAATGTACAGCCACCCAAATAAGCAACTGAATTTCCCTGCAAGTGCTTCTGAACACTTTGAAATGTGGAGCCTGTGGATGTCCCGAAAACTAAGACTAAAATTGTTATGAAGGGGCTTTATTGGATGAAATTTTTCCTTGCCAGGCACAAATAAGCAGTTCTCAATAGGGTGCTCACCACACAGTGTGTCAGCACATATTATGCAGTCTGGTGCTGAGTGGATGTGTCAGCTGCCCATTAGACCACACTAAAATAGAATTGCTGGGAACCTGAAGCATGAAGCATGATATTAGATAAAGTGATGAAATTTCACTCGATTAAAGAGCCAGGTCAAGGACAGTTACCTCAGGAAATTCCTTTTTTTCCTAGAATATTCTCACAATTTTGATAAATTTACCCTCCCTTTTCACTTATTTTCGATTATCATTCAAATTATATGAATGACTGCATTTAAACTTGCTGGCTTATGACATATTGGGGATAATAGGGACAGTAGATTTTTGTTATGTAAAAAAGGGGAAGAGGCAGAAAAGAATTGACTGCTGCACATTAGAGGCTATAGGAAATGTTAGATAGATTTGTTTAGAGTTGTTTGTGTTTTCTTCTTCTGAGGTGAGAGCAGCTGGGACTCTTTGTTAGGCTCCTGAATGCTAGCATAGAGTGGTGCCTGAGGGAGTAGGAAATTGCTCCCTTTATCCATGGGAACTGCATGCTGTTGGCAAAAGGATCTTCATCCGTTTTACTTCTTGACTGGAGTGCTGAGGCCTCACCTAGTCAGATAAAGCTGTGGATTTGATTTAGTGTCTGTATCAGCTCCTCAGAGTGCTCCACAAGAAGAAATTAACGTGCACGGCTGTATCTGGTGCATTTCATTACAGTTTATAGTTTGGCAAGGGCCTTCTCTCTCCCCCTCCCTCAATTTCATTTCAATTAGGATCACAGGTTGCTCTGAAATCTAAGAGGGATCTGAAAGTTAATTATCACTGAGTATGCCATATTTGGAGCTGGTCCCTGAGCCTTGTCCTGTGAAGCTTTGGTACAATTTCTAAACATCATATGACATCTTGCAAGTTGTTTTAATGCTCATTAAATAGAACATGCAAACTCTTCTCTCTGGGTGGGTCTACTCCTCATGCTATGCCAAGTGTAAAGAAGAATTTGCAGTTAATTCAAACCTGGTCATCCTTCAGGTACGGTTGTCCGTTCACCCAAGTAAATGTATCATAGTGAACTGTGTCAAAAATCCTAGGCACTGCAACTCTTAACTGTTTGGCTGTATTGGTGTTGAATTCTGGGCCAGTTAGAGATTGGTGGTTACAAGAGAGCTGCCAGAGAATAACATTTAATCCAGGATAAATATGACTCCCTTTTGATATTACGATTTTCTAAAATCAATGAATTAACTCCTACACATATATTTCTTAAGATGTGCAAAGCTTTACCTAGAATTTTACTGGTATGGTCACAGAGGCTCCAATGCTTCTTTGGTATTACTGATGCAGCTTAAAATAAATAAATAAATAAATAAATAATTCATCCTGAAAAAAAGTAAAATGTTGCAGGGCTGCAGTTACCACTGGAGCTACCTATCTGATGAATGGGTTCATGAAAAATGCCCAGATCAACATAATACTGAGGTTATGATAAAATATGAAACCTTAATGTAAGTCTAGAGAAAATTACCTTTGGATGACAAATAGCATGACATTCACTCCCTAATAGGAATAATCTAGGAGTCTCAATAGACAAAGTCATCCTACCCAAGCACACAGTTAGAAGTTCGAATTATATTGCATGCAATATTTTGTCTATAACTTATTGATAATAAAAATATAAGGTATAATATAGAGAAGAGATGCACAGCAGAAGTGAGGTCAGGCAGTTGTAGAGGCATACTGACGAAATCTAATAATTGTTTTCCATTTCCACTTTTCCTGTTTTGTGAGTTTTTGTTTGTTTTTATTTTATTCTCATTGTGTAGATGACAGTTTACTGTCTGCTTCTGTGAAATTAATCTCCTGGAAGAAAAGCCACACTTCCATTTTTATTTATTTAGATTATTTATTTATTTTTAATTCTGAATTCTGTCTAACCTCAAGAAAATTTCCTAGTAGAAAACACACACACATCTGCTAGTCCTGTATGAAGATGATAAATTTTTAATCTATATGAAGTTACGATTAAAGTAACATAGGCAAAAAATAGCACTGTTTGAAATGGGTTGATCTTAAAAAAATTTATTAGACATCCTCATTGAACTGGCTTTGGAAAGCTTGTGTGTCACCAAATGTAGGCAGAACCACCTAAGTGAGGTTTCGTTGGTATTCTTGCTGTGTTTAGTGCTGCTCGGGGAGCCTACAGCAAAGCTCTTATCTCTCTCTCCCTTTTGTGTTTTGCTTCGTTTAGCTTTGTTCTTCAAAGCAAAGCAAAGCAAAGCAAACCAAACCAAGCTATACCAATACATACCAAAATCCTTGAGTCTTTTGCTTAAATTATTTTAACATAATAAGGCTGTTTATGAAGCAGAGAAAGCGGATGTTTACTGCTGTTTGACAGCACAGGGGCATGCCTGTTTAATAAGAATGTTGTAGAAAGAAATCTGATATGTCATTTGCTCTTTTTCCAATTGCTGGAGGAGTGATCAACAGCTTCTGCCAATTGAATGTTACTCCATTCACCACTACTCTCTGGGCCTGGCCATCCAACCAGTTCCTAACCCAGTGAGAAGTGCACCTGTCCCAGCCATGGGCTGTCAGCTTCTCTAGGAGAATACTGGAGAGACAGTATCGAAGGCTTTACTGAAATCCTGATAGACAACATCCACAGCCTTTCCCTCATCTACTAGGAAAGGAAATCAGGTTTGTTGAGCAGGACCTGCCTTTTCTAAACCCATGCTGTCTGGCTGGGCCTGATCCCCTGGTTGTCCTGTTCATGCCATGTGATCACACTCAAGATGATCTTGAGTACCAAGATCAGGCTGACAGGCTTGTAGTTCCCTGGATCTCACTTCTGACACTTTTTGTAGATGGGCGTTACACTAGCCAACATCCAGTTGTCTGGATACCTAGGAATGGCGATAAATGATGAAGAGTGGCTTGGTGAGCTCTTCTGCCAGGTGCCACAGTATCCTCGGGTGAATCCCATCTGGTCCTATAGATTTTTGAGTGTCTAAATGGCACAGCAGGTAACTAACTACTTCCTTTACACAGTGCAACAGTCCAGTTTAGCCCTTTCTTTCTTCATGTGCACGCTGAGCTCCAGAGTGAGCAAGGTCAAGCTTCTTGGGCTGTTACAAGGCCCAGCTGCCAGGGAATATAAATTAACTGAAGTGCAAAGACCACCAGATTCCTGCCAAAACTCTCAGCAGACCCCACACCTCCATTGTGTTTCCACACTCCAATAAAACCAAATCCCCAGTCTGCTAAACAGTGTGTTTGCAGTTTTCATTAAACTGCATTAGTTGCTCTACTTCAAGGGCCAGGAGGTGAAACACCTCCCACAAAGAAACTCATGAAAGAGTATATCCATGAAATGTTATCTTGAGTACCAGGAACTGCTAGCTACCAGGCTGAGGGTGGCAGCATATGCCGCAGTGTCACACCTGATGGTCATGTGCTGTCCTCTCTCAGAAGAAAGTGTTAGCTCAAGTATATCCTGAGCATTTCCCAGAGTTTGAAAATTGATTTCTAGCCTCTTCGAGCTTGTAAAAAGTGAAGCTGTTCTTCCCTTGCACCATACTAGTCCACTGTGCATCACTGAGGGTCTAGTCAGCATAATTTGCATCTTCCTACTCTCTTCTATGACCTGGTCATTGCAGTTTTTCCACAAGATAATACTGCCCTTTTCTCCATCATGCTTTAAACAACTGAGTAGTTAACACTGATGATATGAGACAATATTTGTGTTAAGGCCTGGTGAAACGGGCTCGACACTTTGTGTTCGAGGGTTACAGTTTCAGCATCTTTGAAAAGTGAGATGGACAGTCTTGGATGGCTTATGCTTATGGTTCAGAGGGTCTTCTTTCCATAATGACTGGAGGCATGTCATGACTGTTCATAGAAGTGAAGTTGATAGAAGATGGAGTGAGTGTCTTGACCTTCTCTGCTCATTATTCTTGTAAGCCCTTTCAGATTTATGAGCATTACATTTGGAAAACACTAGTTACTATGTACAGTTGCATTTCAGATTAATTGGTTATTAAAATATGTATTGTAGCACTAGAAGGTGTTTGCTTTACTTTACAACCTAACTGGTTGTAAAGTGTGGTTTGTCAGAAGCAACAGATTTGGTCCAGAAGCAGCCTACAAAACTGTTACAAAACACAAGGATATTATAAATCTTTTTGGCAAAAGTGGCAAATATTTGTCTTCACATCACAAAAGCAATGTTCCCTGCTCAGAAGCCTGCAGGTTTAGACAGTCCATTTAGACAGCCAAGGAAATCCACGAGCCGAAATGCCTTAAATCACTGGAGTCTCAGTTTTGGAAGTCCATGCTGGAGTAGGCTTCTGACAGGAGCCCCCAATGGAGCAGATTTGCTGGCAGGACTTGTGACCTCACAGGGGACCCACACTTCAGGCTGTTCCTGAAGAACTGCATGTGGTGGAAAGGGACCCCTGCTGGAGCAATTAATGCAGGACTATATCCTGTGGGAAGGACTTATGCTGGAGAAATTTGTGTAGGACTGTCTTTTGTGAGAGGGACTCCACACTGGAGCAGGGGAAGGACTCCTCTTCCTGAGGAGGAAAGGGTGGTAGAAATAACATGTAATGAACCCATCATAGCTCTTATTCCCCACCTCCCTACACCGCTGGGGGGAAAGAGGTAGAGAATCAGGAATAAAATTAATCCCAGGAAGGAGGGAGAGGTGAGGTAAAGGTGTTCTTAAGATTTGGTTTACTTCTCATTAACCTATTCCAATTTTAATTTAATTAATTTTTCCAAGTCTTTTTTTCCAGGTCTGTTTTGCTCATGGCAATAATCAGTGATTGAACCTTCCCTATCCTTATCTGAACGACTAAGCCTTTCTGTTATATTTTCTCTCTGCTGCCCAGCTGAAGAAGGAAGTGAGAGAGAGGTACTGGGAGGCACCTGGCACATAGCCAGGGTCAAAACACCACAATAGGCAAAAATGGTACAGATACAGGTGTTCACAGGAGATGCTGAGGTTCTAAATGCAACTTTCTGTTGCTGAAATCTTCTTGCTCTGTGTTCCTTTATAGTGTTTTGCCTGGTAGGAGGTTTATTCCTGACATGTACCCATGAGCGAACACTTTTTAACTCCTTCATTGTACTGAACTGTGAAGAGAGCTTTCTCCTAGGTAAGTCCATTGGAACAAATCCATCGGAGGTTTTATAAGAAAACAGTGTCCTGGCTGGCAATCTGTGTGCCACGTTTCAGCTCTGGGGATGTGGCACATTGAAGCCACTCAGAAGAAACAGAAATGCTGACAGGCTCAAAATGACTGCAATGACAGTATCTGCAGCTGTACTCATCTGATTTACAGCACGTATGAGTAGCAGTTTTATTACAGTGCAGTTGAATATTTCCGAAGCTTCTTACTTCCCCCCCCCCCCGTATTGTGGCTGAAGAGCAAGCTTGTCCTCTGATTTTTATGACTCAGTGAAGTCCTGTTTATGTTGCATCTTGCTTACATGTCATCTGATCAAAGTGTATAAGAAATGTATTATGAGATTAGGATTTATGAAAACCAAGCAGTTTCTAACTAGCCCCATTATCTTTTCTCTATGGAAAAAAAGCACACATCATCCCATAATTAGTATTCACTTCTATTGTGTAAGATTGTAACCACTTTTCTTCTCCTTTACCTACTTTTTGTTTTTCTTTAAAGATGTAATGTGTCTTACCAAAATGTGTTTGACTCTTTTTTAGATCATCCTGCATAGAAACAGAGCTGCTAGCCTTTGATTCCGTCTATCGGGAGAGAGCAGTGATCAAACCTACAAAGATTTACTCTTAAATCCAGAGAGAAAATGAGATGGTGAGACTTTGGACATATTACATGACATCTTAATGAAAAAGTTGGGTACACATGGCCTAGGTGACATCAGTGAAATGAGATATAAACCTTGCTGTGAAACCATAGCCTGAAAACAATACAACTCCGCCAGTATCGAAGAACAGCTAAAAAATCTAAGGTGCAAATCAATGGGCAGGAATGACCAACTGAGCAGATACAAGATGGGAAAAGTTGGAGAATGTAATTGTTAAATAGAAAAAAGGTTACGGGTTATGAGTGATCACATATTGAAATAAAGGCTTTTAACACTGTCTTCCATAATAGACTGAGGAAGTATCGACTAGGTAAGTAGAGAGTGAGGTGCACTGCAAACTGGATGAACTATGGGTCTCAAAGGGTTCTGATCAGTGGCCCAAAGTCCAGCTGGATGCCAGGCCCTAGTGCTGTGTGCCACATGTTAATACTGGGTACACTACTGCTTATTTTCCTTAATGAGTTAGATGTTGATGTGATGTACACTCTCAGAAAGCCTGCAGATGATACAAAACTAGAATTGGCTGATATACCAATTGGTTGTGCTAGCAACCAGAGGTATGTCAACAGGCTGAAAACGTGATCTGACAACAACCTCATGGAATTTAACAAGGGAAAATGTAAAGTCCTGACCCCACAGAGAGATAGATTGGGGCTACTTTGTTGGTAAGGAGCTCACAGAGAAAAATCCTAAGACCTTGGTGGACAACAAGAGGACCATGAGCCAGGAACGCACCCTTCTGGAAAAGAAGACCAGCAGTTTCCTGGGCTCCACTAAGACGAGCCTCACCAACAGGTAGAGGAGAATAATCCCTTTTCTCTGATCAACACTGGTGAGACACAACTGTGCTGTGTCCAGGTCTTGGCTTCCCAGTACAAGAAACGTAAACATCCAGCAGTGAATTCAGTAAAAGGTCATGAAGATGAAGGGCTTAGAGTATCTGACATTCTGAGAAGTCACGAGAACTGTGACTCTTCAGCCTGGAGAGAAGAGGCTCAGGGGGATCTTAACAGAGTGCATAAGTATCTGATGAAAACATTTAAACAAGATGGAGCAAGGCTCTTCTCAGTGGTGCCAAGTGGCAGTACACCAGACAAGAAGTAGTTGAATAGAAATAATTAGATTTAAGCACAAGATTGTGATTTTTTCACTGTGAGGGTAATCAGGCATTGGAACAAGTTGTCTTTTTAGCTCACAGAAGAGAAGGCTGAGGGAAGGTGTGATACTAGTCTTCATATTTGTGGCTGTTTGGACTTGGCTCCTGGCTAAGAGCCCAAGACCAGAGCAAAAGGGCTTCCCCCTCCTTTTTATGAACACAGGGGAAGAAATGGAAGGAAAAAAAAGCAGCATACCAAAAAAGCATATATACCAAAGCCTCTCAAAAACTTACAGGCCTACACTCCCACACGAGAAACCCATCTGCAGAGAGGTTGCTTTGCATTCTCCAACTCCACCAGAAGAGATCTACTTTCCAACTTCCTTCCCCCTTCTATTTATATTTCTGCTAACGTAAAGAATAGAATGGAATACTGGGATATGGGTACTTCCTTAGTTTTGACCTGGTTGCCAGGAAAAGGCCTAAACAAAACCACTACAATATTCCTAAGACTGAATAATTGTTTTACACATGCAGAAAGGACAGACTAGGATACAGCAGACTAGTATTGGACTAAGAAGATTCAAGTTGGATGTCAGAAAAAAGCAAACTACATAGTAGAGAAACTGTGAAGTTTTATTAACTATTATTAAATAGATTAAAGAACATACCTCAGGGATGTCACTAGTGTAGTTGATTCTATGACCAAGAAGAATGATGGACTAGAAAATCACACTTTTTTGGTGATTGTCGAGGCACTCTGTGTTAGAAGGTCAAGCACGGTGCAAAGAGGTAATGATCAAAGTGACAAACACAGGGAAATGATTTATGAATTTAAAAGGTAGCCCAGAACTTTATTTTAATTTGTATTGCCATAAGGGTTCAGAAAGGAGGAGGGAAAGGGGAAAAACCAGGATATTATACAGAAATTAACCACTGATATCAGTTTCTCTCAACACACATTACATCAAAACAAAAAAAGGTCACTGCTTAACAGGCTTGTGACAAGCAATTCAAGGTATAAAATAAATAGCTGGAATTTTTTTTTCCTTACTGTGATGGAAGATCCATGAAATAATTCGACATGCTATCTGTGGATTTTAAAATCCTAGGAACGTTAATTTTTTCTGGCATGGTTCTCATTCAAACAAATCAATCATCTGCCTACTGGTTTGAAAAAAAGCTTTTTTGTTTGATCAGTTCCACAAACAATTTCATCAACAATTGATTTTTCTGTAAGGTCCACAATAACTGCCATAACAATAAAGCTGTTCTGTGTGTGACTAAAAGTAAAATCAAATTATTTCTAAAAGTACTTAAGGCAAGTAAATATTCTTTGCTGCTTAGAGTGAAGTACTCTATGGAATACAGTGGAGATGTAATTACAGAAAAGGGATAGCTACATGTGAATAACAGTAAGGAGTAGAGGTAGGAAATTTAGGTAGAAAGTCCTGTCATGGGGCTGTTGATATCATTTTCTCATTTTTATAAAGGGAAATTATTCAAGACTGAATATGATTGAACAGAAATTAATTCCTTTGAAAGTGGTTTTGTGTACAAACAAATACTCTCCTTTACATAGTATCATATCGTATTATATTGAACAGTTCTTGAAAAAAAATTGGAACAAGCACAGAAAATTTTCCTCTTCTTTTATTTTTTTTTTCCTTTTACAGTTTTCAGATGACCTCTCTCAACCATATTAAGCACTCAATTCTAGGATCATGTGAGTGGCACATGTGTTGAAACTGATTGCGAGAGAAAGTTAGATTTCAATTTTGAACTTCATCTACAGACCCACTATATGTCACAAGGTACAAAATAAGGTTTAGGGAAGCAAAACCACTTTCCTGTTTACTGAGCAGTTGCCACCACGGATGACTAAGCTGCTGATTTTAATTATTTTTTCATTTGCTAAGGGGAGATAGATTATTTTATAGTAGGCATCATAGTTACACTTTTACACTTGCTTATTCATTCTTATAATTTATCAAAATAACCTCACTTCTTCATATTTCTTCCAGTAACATAGATAATTCAACCTAGAGAGTCTTAAAACCCCACAATCTTCACTACTGGGACAGATTCTTGGATTCATTTGTAGCAAAAAGGGAAAGAAAGACAAGCATGTAATTGGGAAACATCAGAAGCATATGGCTTGTAAGGCAAGAACTTGCAAAGAAATCACTATTTCAGCCCAAGACCACTTCTCAACAACCTCATTGTTCAGTGGCTTTGATCAAACCTTTCACTCAGCCCAAATATCAGCTGAGTGATCTTTACTCTCCAGCATCTACTCAGGAAAGTTCATATGGTATTCTCTTGTAGTCTAATATTTTGCACGTTTTTAACTTTTAATTTTCTGACAGTAGCTTTTTGTCAAGGTATAACTCAGATCCTTTATGTTTGCTCATGGTGGTCAAATTTATGTTGCTGAAAGTCTTGTATATTAGTTCTTAATGTCCAAAAAAGAATTCAGGTTATAGGGATCTGAGTAATGCTGTTGTACTTGGTCTGGAACATCTTAATATCAAATAATAATGGAGAAATTAAAGTTTGCTACTGCAGGTTTTCCTTTCTCTCTCCATCTCTGAAATCAACTGTACAAAGTCAGCAAAACAAGAAATGGGAATGGAGAAATGAGAATGATGTCTATCATTAAAAAATATGTACATATATCTTCTTGTGGGATGCCAGACTGTGATTGTCCTGTCAAGCTATGGATAGTGGTGATCCATACTCAGTTTTAGCAGATTTTTTCCCAGTATGGAGGAGATTGAAGAAAAGTGTAACGATAAGGTCAGGAGTTGAAAAAGAGCTGGAGAAAATAGGTGCAAAGTGGGATGTGGTTCCTTCCCTCCTCCCTTCCTCCCTCCCTCCCTCCCTCCCTCCCTCCCTTCTTTTTTTTTTTTTTCATTTTGGCTTCCTATCCATTGATACCTGT
Source organism: Chiroxiphia lanceolata (assembly GCF_009829145.1). Taxonomy (NCBI): domain Eukaryota; kingdom Metazoa; phylum Chordata; class Aves; order Passeriformes; family Pipridae; genus Chiroxiphia; species Chiroxiphia lanceolata. The sequence continues at coordinate 35,627,024 of NC_045671.1, forward strand.
GTGCTTCTTTAAGTTTGCTTTATTTTGGCTTCCACTGTGAACCTAACAGAGAATCAACTTGTTCTCACAGGATTTCAGCTGTATAATTCATTGAAACCTGGGCAAATCGAAACAGGTATGTTTTTGCACAGTCCTGATCCCACATGTTTGTCTTCAGAGTATTTGATTTTCCTTTTTTTCTGCTAGTCTTTTTATGTTGTACAGATTACTGCAAGTGTATTACATGAAGTTGTATAAGCTGATTTAAGCCTGCATCATTCAGTGAATAAATGAACAAAAGGAAGGGAAAAAAATAAAATACTGCCCCGGCAATTGGAATTTTCATTGGAATGGATTTTTGCTCAGAATATAGTTAATATAGCTAGGATTTAGTAACTGATTGAAAATTATGGTAGATCATTTGGGAACAAGAATGTGGCAGTAGGAAACAATGAATTAAAAGTTTGTCATTCTGACAAACTGTCAGTCTGTCATTCTAGATTTTGTCTGATGGAGTTCCATCAATTGCAATCTGTGTCCATTAGTTCCTCATGCAACTCAACTGTGCAATGCAAAAACATATTAGCATTTAAAACGAAAAAATGAAGTTATTCAAAATTTGCATAAAATTTTGGAGTAAACTCCAAACAGGTGACCCCAGAAATGTATAATTATGCTCAGCAGTCCTGTCAGCATACAGGGAAACAATTTTATTCCTAATCATTTTATGCTTTTATTCACTCTGGAATATATCTTTAAAATTTCCACAAACAATGGCTGTTAATAGGTGATAATGCAATTGTGAATTGTGGTAGTTGCTACCTAAATTAACCTCTGTATGTTGAGTTTCTTATTGTCCTATGAAAAAGGAGTGTGATAGAGATACTATAGGAACTGAAATATGCTATTCTTGTTAGGCAGTATTTTGTTACAATTTAATAGTTTACTAAGAGATTTCTATAGTTATATCCACTAGGATAATTTGATATGTAACTTTAATTAATTAAATTGTTTATGTGTAATTTTCCTCTATTAAACCTTTTTCTTTTCTTTTTACATCTTGGAATTTGAAACTGAATAATACGCATGAATATATACAGTGTATAATATACTTTTATGTAAAGGTGTCTGTACGTCTATTAGGTTTTTGGTTTTAGTTTTATATACCCAGTACATTTGTATATTAGTGTAAATTAAAGCTGAATGTTTTTGGAGGCAGGATTTTAAAGTAACTTACAAGAACAACCTAAATGCTAGAAAACCATTCTGAAAAATACAAGGAATATTAGGTAATTCACTTTTCTGATAAGTGAAGTACAATCATTACTTATGTGGAACAGAGTAGGTGTTCACTATCCTACTCTGCTGTTGGAGACAAGGCAGGAAGATTACTACCATATTTAATTGAAACAACAGGTTGAGGATTTTTAAAAACACAGAAGGTTATTATACAGATTAAAATTTATCTACCTTCCAAAGTAAACACCACCAAAGAATATGTGAAGACCAAAATACAGTATTGTTGACATGACCTGATGTACTGGGTCTGGCTGAGGTGGAGATAATTTTCTCACAGCAGTCCTCACAGTGCTGTTGTTCTTTTGCACTGGTAACTAGAAAGGTGTTTTGGCTACTGCTGAGCAACACTGGCACAGCTTTGGTGCTGTCTCTCCAACATTCTTCCCCATCAAGGGCTGGGAGTAGGCAAGATCCTGGGAGGGGACACAACTAGACCAGCTGACCCAATTTAACCAAAGGGATATTCATAATGAATATAACTTAATCCACACTCCCTGACATCTTGAGAAATATTTAAAATATTGTAAATTATTGGATTAGTTTCTAGGTAATTACCTCTTATTGTTTTCTTCTCTATATAGAAGAGGGAGAAAAAAAGTAAAATGAAGAAAAAAAGACAACAAAACTTGACAGTACTTTTCCCAAAAATGTTGCCATTGGCTCAGATATAAAGGCTAAAGAAAGAAGGAGGGAGAGGAGGCATTTGTTATTTGCAATGTTTGCCTTCCAGAATAACTGTGTTGAACATGTGTTGAAGCCCTGCTTCCCAGAAACCGGCTGAACATCGCTTGCTGATGAGCAGTAGAGAATAAACTTTTTTTTTCTCTTTGCTTGGGCACACTCAGTCGTTCACTTTTGCTTCAGTAAACTGCCTCATCTCAACCTATGAGTCATTTTCCATCTTATTTTCTCTCCCCTGTCCAGCTGGGAAGGGGGAGTAATACAGTGGCTTGGTGGGCGCCTGGCATCCAGCCAAGGTCAACCCATCAAACATGACCTCACCCAAACTCAACAGCCTTTTTCAGGTAGAAAGCCCTCTTTTCTAGATGGACAAAGGTTACCCTTTTCATTACAAAGGCATAGCTCTGATTCTCATTCAATGAGATCGTTCTGGTTTGATGCTATTTTCCTCCAACTTCCTATTTTGCCTATTTTTTTTTTCCCTCAAGGGACAATCTGGCTTCCTCTTGGTCCGTGTTCAGAAGTTTTCTTCAGATTTTTCATTTAAGAGCCAAGTACCAAAACTCTCTTCTTACCAATACAACCCTCCTTAGACAAATAACCCACACCTTTTCTTAATTGGTAGTCTGTTCCTGCACCTGCTCCACTGTGTTCCATGGCTTCTACTACAAGCACAGAGGTTTCATTAAGGAAAGGATGATGAATCTGTAGGTTTTTAGGAAGAGAAAAAAAAAGTTCAATTTTTACTAATGTGACTTTCGTTCTGTTACTGATACTGAATGCTTTCATCCTTTAATCTCATCTATCTTGTCTGTTGGAACCATGAACATATCAATTGCAAAGTATAACTGTTATATACACTGTGAGTTATAACAAATCATATAATTTAAACTAATGACTTTTCTTTTTAAAAGAAATGTTGATGTAGATAGCATGATCAGACTAATACAATTTTATTTGAAATGAACGTCTGGAAGATCAGAGTTAACAAGAGAGTTGAGTGAATAGGTAATTTCTTTAATAACTGAAATGCCACCAGCATTCTAGCAATCAGATATTTTTGCTTATTCTTGTGATCTGCTTGTGAAGTCACACAGCTGTGATGGAGCTTAAGTGTAATATATTTATTTATACATTGCCTTCCCCCAATGCAGTGTATTTTCATAGAACTAAGTGTGTCTAGGGTTTTATGGTGATTTACAAACCTGGCAAATTCTGTATTACAGCCATAGTATTCCAATACTGTGTACCCATCTGGAACTCACAGGAGGAGATTACTGTGGGGCCTGAAAATTGTTGATCATAACTATGCATAGTCAACCACCAATTTCTATTTCAAATTTCTCTGCTTGAACACAAGTTCATCTTCTCAAATTAAAGAGGTCAAGTATTTAGTTTCCCTTAAATAATATTTCTAGCAGGAAGAACAAACTCCCAAAACTCAGTGCTTCCCTAAAAGATGAGGAACCAAAATCCAAAACAACAGCTCTAAATTCACAGACATGTGGAAAGGTTGAGGAAAGGAAAGTGGGAAGAAGTTATTCAGTCTTGGCAAGCCTATTCTCAACTCATTCTTCCTTGAGATGATGTTTTGTGTAAATTCTATGGAACAGTGGTGATTATTTCATCTTGGATTAGAGAAGGACAAGGGACTGCAACCCTTTAAAATTATGTCTCTGGTAACCAACATGGTCTAGAAACTTGAGGGAATGCAGCAAGATGGGAGAGACAATACTTGAACCCTACATAGGTGATTTTGCAACACTCCACGACAGTGTTGATTTTTACTAGCTAATGACTCTATGACTCTAATTCATCTCACTGTTACCCACTTCCTAACTCATACAGGTTTGGATGGCCTCTGGAGGGCCAAGAGTTCAAGTAACATTAGAGAATTAGCAATGACTTCAAATGCTTGACTGACTGTAGGTATGGGACCATTTCTCCAAAATAAAGTATGGGCATATGGGGTGATTATCACAAAAATTCTAAGAGTAAAAGCCATAGTAGTTAACTAGACTAAAATAATAAATGAAGACATGATGCAGTGTTGATTTTGCTCAACTTAGAAAAATAGCAACTTTCTAAATTTGGATCTTTGTAATTTTCATTAAGAGGCTACATTTATATTTTGCAAAGGAAATGTGTAATATTTTCCACTTTTCATTGGAAAGAGCAGTGTGGAAGTTTTAAATGTATTTCATGTTTTACTGTTTGGAGTAGTTCAAAATAGTTGAAATGAGGAAGTTTGTTTTTCAAGCTTGTTCAGTGTGTTCCCGGCTCAGCAACTGGCTAGTGTGTGGTCTTGTCAAAAAACTTTTCTGTCTTTTTACAGGTTGTTGGATTCCAAATTTTAGATATGAGAAAAGAAACTGCTAGGTTTAAACAGAAAACCTTGAGTCACAGAAGCTGGGGAAAAAACCCTTTTTAGTAGCTTCATCATTGTGGATTCTTCCTGCCTCCTCCAGCCCAATGGAAGAGACTCCTTGCATGATGTTATCACATGTCCTGCCCAAACCAGAGAGACTGATTTGATCAACCTATGTGGAAGAATCATTGTAGCTTATCTCTCCTTTTGTGTTATCTGTTCCCCCCATGAAATTACCGCCCAAGTTAAAGTGGGTTTTTCCCATGAGGTAATTCCTAAGACCCCAAGATTTGTCAAACCTGATTTTTCCCTTACCTCATCTCTGGAAAGTCCCCAGTTGTAATAGAATGAATATGCGAGCCCCCTGTTGAATATAAACTCTGAATCCTTTAAATATGAAATTGTATGTCCAATAAAGGATTCCAGTTTTCTGCCTCCCCTGGGATCAGGATAGCTTATTGGCCTTTGCACAGGTTTTCAGTCTTATGAGTTTCATTAGGCTCTTCTAATATTGTGAATTGATTAGGATAAAAAAAGTGGTAACTTTTTTTTTTCAAATGTGCTTATATTCCACCTCTCCACAAATGTAAGTTGTAATAACCCTTGGTCAGCCTCTCCAGTTCCATCCCTATCCTTGTCTACTGCCAGAGGTATGAAGGAGCTTTAATGACTATCTTGAATCTTCTGCAAATGTGGGATTTGTTGAAGATTCTCTCATCTTTCAGAGTAGTATTTTTTTTTAACCTTCGTGTCACTCTTAGGATGAAAGAGCATAATGCAAATTGTCATTTGTTGGAAATATTAATAATAAATAAAGTTGAAGACAAAATTGGCCACAGCCTTGAGATAGACTATTGTAAAAATGTCAACATTTTTGGGAAAAGTAGTGTCAAGTTTTGTTGTCTTTTTTTCTTCATTTTGTTTCTTTCTCCTTGCTCTATAAATAAAAGAAGACAATAAAAGGTAATTACCTAGAAACTCTTATGAATCTGTTACCTAATCGAATAATTTACAATATTTTAAATATTTCTCAAGGTGTAAGGGAGTGTGGATTAAGTTATATGCATTATGAAAAAATCCAAGAGAGGCTCATATAACAGCTAAGTATCTTGAGAAAGACTTCATGGTGCAACCCAGGCTTAGTTTCTTAAAGGTGTCTGTGTCAATGGTAGTCATAATAGGTTAGGGTTTGCTATTTTGTACTCTGTTAGTCATGCTGATGGAGAGGAATTATGTGGGAAGATGAGAGCAAAATTTGTCTGCTGAACTAACTGACTGATCATACACATAGACAGATAAACTGTTCACTGGGTAACACTTATGAGAAGACAGGTATTTTTTCCAGATTTTTCATCTCTGTTCAATTAACCACAGTAAAGTTGAGCAAACCAAAGGTCAGGAAATCCTTTATAAACAAGTTGTCAGAAGTAACTGCCAAGCATATAACAAAGCACCATATTTGACTAAGAAAGAATATTTCTTGCCTGTTTTGAAGGAAAGTTCAAGAAAAAATTACTGGGCAAACTAGACCTGAGCAGCAGATAGATAAAGTTCAAACTGTGTTGAGAAACAGGAGGTACAAATAATTCTGGGAAAGAAGCTAGGTGAGTATTGCATAACTTTAATTTACAAACCTTCATTTCACTGCACTAGTAGATCTGCTATGAATAGCAATGAGAGTAACATCAATTTATTACTTGAGCACGAGAAAAGCCTTCATTTCTTTGGAGTCTGTCTCACTGCATCGTCTTATATACAGAAGAATTAAAACTTGAAGAATATCTTTAAAATGCTTGGTATGACGAGCATTTTATTCCTGGGATTCTGTTTCATGTCTAATTTAGTATATATATCATGTAACATAGTATATATATTTTGCATTTTCATGTTATGGCAGAGTTCATGGCTGGAATGAGAACGTTGTGTCACATACAGTGTGTAAAAATAGGTTTTTCACTTCTGTAAAATCTGCTGATTGCTTATCAAATTACAAGATAGGCAATACTGGCATTCAATTTTGAATCATTTTCTCAGAAACCGGCATAAAAACATCTGCAGCAGGAAAACTGCACATAGATTATAATGGGGTCAGTGAAGGCTTACTGCTACCCCACACTTTGCCAGTCTATTTACTTGATGCTTAAACTGATATGTTGGTCTCTGAGCCCCCAGCCATAAGAAACCTAATCTCTGTGCCTAACTGATCAAAATCAAGTAACTTATACTTTCAAAATCTGCCTGTTTCATTTTAAGTAGTAAATCAGTTTTTTGTGTAGTTACTCTGCTGGGATAATATTAATAGATCCTGAAAAAAAGAGAAAAAACTCCAAAATTTTTATCACCATGATTGAGTACAAATTCTCAGTATTACAAAGATAAAATTGTTATGCCAAAATCAAGTAAAACAGGTTCATTCTGTAGTGCTTTAGACAGTCTATTTGTAAATGTGATCAGAGGTGTGTATTTATAACAAAAATTCAGGCTTCCTTCCAAGTTTTGTAATTGGAATTTAAGATAGATCTAAAGTACAGGTATTTTCAAAAGAGCTGTGTTTGAGCTCCTCACAGGATTGAGTGACTTCAAATCTCAGATGAATTTATACTACCTATTCATTTGAACAGGAGTGCAGAAATGATAGTGTTGAACTAGGGAGAAGTTTGGTGATTCTTCTTACTCAAATGTAATGGAAAAGGAGGAAGGGAAAAAATAGAAGAGAGGAAAAGAGATCAGTTATCTCTTAACAGAAGCGGGAATTTAGTCTTTATAACTTTACTCCTGTTGCTTCTACTGCACATATTATAGTGTTTGAATCAGATAAGTAGGAATTAAACTGGGATTTCTTTAGATTCTACTATCAAATACTTCAGTTTTGTGGCTATCTATATTTATAATGTATCAATGACTAGAAAGGATATAACACTGGATTGTAAAGATGCTTTTCTTTTTCTCATGCATTAAAAGCTTTGGAAGGAACAACTTATCATAAGAGTAAAGTGGGGACAGTAAAGTGAGTTTGTCTTTTCTTCAGTTCACCAAAAATGTTTTTGAACAGTTGTTTAAATACAAGAAATTTTCATTCTACTTCCAACACCAGTGCTAGTGTAGCATCTCAGGTCCCCAGGCCTCCCTTTCCCCTTTCTTCTGCTCCCATCCCCCGCCCCCGCCTCTGATCTTGCTATTTCATGGGGACAGTGTGTGAGGTATTCAAATCTCTAAACCTCGTTTAGATGTAATGAGAACTGAAGGACAACATGAATATGTTCTCATGATAGGGACTGTAAATGAGGTTTGTAAAACTGACACCTTTCTTAAACTGTTTTCTACAATGAAAAAAAATCTTAAAAGCTGATTCCTGGGGGCACCCTGCTTGTACCAAGTGTACAAATAATGTTTGTATTCCAGTTCAGAATAAGAAAAATGAAAATATTTCATTGAAAGCTGACAGCTTTAAGGAACTTTAAAGGTTAGCCTTGGTGTTAATTAGCATATCTATTCATGTCTCTATCAGTCTATTGGATTACTTAGCTGAACATGAACACAAAAGCAAAACTAAGGAAAAACCAGAGAAAGCCAGCATTAATAATTCATAAATACTAGAGGCTTCTGACTAACTATTTTTTTCAGGGTGTTGGAAGTCTGCTAGGAACTGAATCCTGCTACTCCAAAGTTATTTCAGAAGCTCAGAGGGCAAACGTGCCCAAGAATGTTAATGTTTTTGTAAGTGGTTAACTACCAAAACATATTGTGGATTTTCATCCTCTCAAGCACTTGTTCGTGTTTCTTTGGATTAGTATAAGGTAGGACTTTTCATGAAATGTTTAACTGACAGTTTTTGTATTTGAATTTCACAAGCCTCTGTAGACAATAAAGTACTCCCATTCATGGGATAAAATTCAACCATAATCCTCTGCTACGACGTAAATCAGAATTTCTGAAGAGATTCCAATGCCAATTATGGTAATAATAAGGATATACAGCCTCCTTCTCTGCCTCAGCTGGATCAGTAGCAATGCTGCTTTTGACAGGTTAACCTGTCTTAAAACTTTTTGGAGGGAGGAAGGGGGAGTAAATTAAAATTTTTGTTATTAAATCTTTCAATTGAAGTCTGAAGTTATCAACATTTTTCAGAATTAACTGTTTTTCTGGGAACCAGTTGCAGCGAATGTTGCAGCTGTTGCCAGACATCAAATTGATTTTAGGCATATTTATGACCGATTGAAATGCAAGCTTTAAGCAATTAGGGTAGTCTAGGGAAAAACTCCAGCACTGAGCTGATAATAGTAGAAGAAGATACATTTGATACTAACCCCTCCACTCACACAAAATAAAAAAGAGGTGGGTGGCAAATGACAGAATAGAGGGTTCAGTTTGTCAAAGCTTGACTCCCACTGTTTCAGTTCAGGTATAATACCAGGTACAATCCCCTCAGCCATACTGGAAACCTTGCTTGTAATTGTACATGGACTTTTTTTTTTTTTTAACTGTGTGGGAGAAGACTGCACAGCAAAGAACAGTCCCTCTTCAGTGGCAGCAAGGCAGTACAACGTCCTCTCATAGCAATCAGCATCTTGCTGTACTGAGAACAATTAGGATCTTTAGTGGGGATGAACTGAAGATTATACCCTGAACCTGTGGGTCAAGTTTTACTGTGCTATGACAGCAGAGCATCACTGGGGCAGATTCATGGACAGACAGCATGCAACTTATGCATAACAAGCTTGTTTTTGGGCAAAAGTTTATTGAATGGCATCTCTTTAGACTGGTGCAATATTACAGGCTTTGTTATATTGTTATAGTGTTCATCCTCATCATCAGGTTAGTAAACCAGCCTTTGGATGTTTGAAGAATCTGCATGACAAGAAATTAGTGAGAAGAAAAATATGATACCATTTCCTGTGGGACACACAGGAATGGTGTAGTCGGGGCTGCAGGGAAAAATTTTGAACTTGATTCAACATTGCCTTCAAATAACTGCTAATATGAGCTTTGTAAATTATGCTGATTCTCAGATATTTACAATGGTGTAATCTTATTCCAACAATGAGCTCATGGATGCATATCTTAGCTTAAAATATACACAGTTAGGATTACACAGAATAGAAATGAAGTTCATATCTAGTAACTTCTTCATCTACCTACCTTAGGAGGTTTGTTCCCTTACACTGACACCTATTTTATAGCTGAGCATGGGTTCCTTTAATGTACCAGGACCGCAAAATAAAATAATTTACCTTAATTCATCACTATATTTTGTAACAGGCTTTCAAACCATTTACAGTATCTCTGCTAAGGGACAGTAACTTCTTGAAAATGTTCTTACTTGATTGCTTATATTTATATGAGCACATCTTATTTTGTTGACTGCAGTGGCACTCTCTCATCCCTTTTTACCCCAGGTTTACTTATTATATACCTACCCTACACCATGTCTGTAAGTAAATGTTTAATTTTTTAGTGGTGCTTGCAACACTAAAGAGTACTCCTGAACCTGAAAGACAGTTAAAGTTTCACCATACCTAATGCTAGACTATACTGTAATGTCCTAAATGCACATGTTCTAGTTCATTTAATGCAATGAGTGAGAAGAGGAATTACTGAAACCATGACCTCTGCTTTGTACATTATAAGGAAAATTTTCATGTCATCCCCCATGAAAATAACTGAAAAAACAAACAAACAAACAAAAAGGTCAGTACACTCCAAAATTTCTCATATGGTGCTAAGGAAAAGACTTTTACTTTTTCAGAGAAGAAGAAAATATTTCAGCTGCTTCCTTGTGTTGTCTAAACTACATTCATAAGTATGTATTCTCATTTTGTTTAGAAAAAGTGACTAGGTCAATTGTTAACTCTAAGTGTTATATTTTGCTGCATTGAAGATACTTTTTCTCTAACAGATGAGAACTGAAAAGTCCTCGAAGAGACATTTTATTTTTGTATTTTGATTTCTTAACTGGTTCCCTCACTCAAAAGGAAAACCTGGTTAAACTTAAACAGCTGTTCAAAAAACATAGGCGCAACGTTTTAACTAAATGCGCAGTAGCTATAGGTGGTTTTCGGCAAAAGGACAGCCTGACAACATGCATGTTTATTTTCTAATGGCAGTGATGACTTTGTACATCTCTGTATCTACCTGAAAGAATATGATGTATTCCTCTTACATATCAAATGCATTTCTGAAAGACAGAGCAATACGATTCAACAGGACTTGCTGTCTATTGGAAAGAGATTATTTTTTTATTGTTGTTTTTTACTTGTTTGTTTGTTTGTTTTGAAAGCCTTGTTTATTGATCTGTTGCCAGTTCTTACTTGACTGTTGTGGTCATAGTGCAGCAGATCCATCACATTTCTGTATCTGCATTACCCATGTATTATATTACCATGGTATTTAAATCAAAGAACCAGGGTACACTTCAATGAGGGCAGCATTGAGGATGGAGAGGAAAGGTGTCACACTGAAAGGCCGCTTCTCATAAAGAGGAGAGCTTGGAGAAGTCATTCTCTATGGAAAGTAACTCAGGAAGCTGCAATGGCACTAAGAGGTAGCTAGAATAGGGGAAAGGGGTGGCACAAACTGTGCATGTTGGTAAGCTGCAGCAGAGGACTATGGTTCTACACACTGTTTTGAGTTGGTTTTAATAAGAGGATATTCTGTTGCTGAAATCTGCACTGGGCTGGATTAGATTTTTAGAAGTCTTTCTGAAATAATTTTTTTGAGGCTATGTAACATGTAAGTCTTAACTGAAGCACTAGGCATTGACAAGAAACCTTCACTTCTGTTTTAACTTTCTGTGAGAAATAGCTTCCATGAAAAGAAGGGGAAAAAAATCAGCATTTCCTGCTCTGTGACAGTTTAAAAGGATCTAGTTTATTCTGTGGCCTCCTGTGGCAGCTCCTACAGAAGGAACACTTATTGAGAGCTAGCTGGAAATTCCTAGCAGTTTCTCAGCTGCCACTGACCTTACAAAAATTCATGGTTAATTTCTCATCCACTGCCTTGAAAAAAGCCTCTTAGTGTGAACAGAGTCATAAAAGTTTCATATAGAATTTTCAGCTGTCAAAATTTCCATAGTTGTTGTCACATATGCTAAACCTCAGCCATTTTATCTTTATTTATTCTACCAAAAGACTGAGTTAGGATGTCAAGAGTTTTCTACTTGATTTGTATTTCAAACCTCAAGACTCTCATGGCTGGTGCTGCAGACTTATCCTAGTACTGTCCCTAAACATGCTGTAAAACATGCCCTTAATCGTTCCTCCCTTTTAAAGAGACACGTCTTACAAGCTGAGCTTCATCCAAGGCCCTCTCCACTGCCTGCTGTATTTTTAATGTTCACACAGCATTTAACTAGCCCACTCTAAACTTCTTCCCAGCCGAGGAAAGATTGATGGTTCATTTTGAAATAAGTATCTTTTATGACTCTTCTTCTCTTGAACAGATTAGCTCCTTTTTATTTAATTCACTAGCTATGTGTATGTTGCATTTTAAATTCACTCTTGTTCTGCTCAAGAGTACAGGCTGGCTTTGCTGAACTAGAAGACAAGAACTATCGCTACACAGCACCAAGGCCAAGCTCTTCCTCAGCACCACTTTTGTTTCAGAGTTAGATCAATAGATAATTGTATGCTCTGTGAGCACATCTGAAGAATTCTGCAGATAAAAACTTGCCCTATGAGTGTTCTCACTTAGGTATTGTTGTTAGAAAATTTAGTTTCCATCTTAATTGGCACAGAGATAGTAGACTGCAGCAGGTGTAATATTAGGGTATAACATCATTTAATCTCAGGAAGGAGTAAAACATTGATGATGGAAGAGTTATTCTCTCTTTTGGAGACTACTTCCTCCCTTATTTCCTTCAGAAGTGCATATATGAGCATATTAACTTAGCTGGTGAAAAATATTACTTTAAGAACAGTTCTAAAATTGTTTTAATCTTGTTTTATGTGGGTCTATTATTCAGCATAAAAATATTGTTTGATATTTTGTTAATTTTGGTTGGGGACAATATTTAATGAACTTTGTTGTAAATTTAAATTTTCTGCTTTTGAGGTAAACATTTTTATGTACTTCCTAATTCAGGGAAAAACAGGGTTTTTTTTTCCTTTTTCACTTTTTGACCTTGTCGGCATCTTCAATCAAGGTTATTTACGGACATATTTCTATGGGATATACAAAGACACTTTTGGAGAGCCATTGTATGATGTTGAATTTGACACATAAAGATGAGACAGTGCAACTATTTTCTTTAAAGTTTAATTATGGGCCTGTTTTTGGTAATACACATACCATACCATTTGAAGAGGTATTTGAAACAAAATTCTACTTATATCCTGTAGTACCACTGGAACCAAGTGATTTACTTTATATATTGTCTGAAGAATATATCATTAATGGTGACAAACTACCCTCTACCTCAAATATTTATTGTATTAACTACTATGACACCCAAGCAAAAGCCAAGAATGAAGTTGTCTTGTACCAAATACAGGTGCAGACAGAGAGGAGCAGAGAGCTGGTGTGTTTAACTATGGGTATTTGATCACTAGAATCACAACAGAAAACCTGAAGGATAGCTTTGGCCATGTGAAACTTTTGGGAGAAATATGAACATTAATTCTACAACTTCTGCAATCTACTGTTTTCAATCCCTATGTTGTTACTATATCTTATTTATTTTTATATCTTTTTCCCCCTGTTGCTGTTTCTAGCCTTGTATAGTTTTTTCTTTATATGGTGTACAATGGGAGTAAAAACTGTACCTGTAAGGTACAGTATGGTCTAGATAGGTTAGTGGTGTCAAACAACTGATCACATGTAGGAATTGCTGTCCTTGGCTTCTTTAAGCATTCTAATTGTTAATTTGATACGGGGCAAAAAACCCCAACCAAACAAAAAAACAAAACACCTGACTAGGATCAACAGAACTGCTTTAACTTTGTGCTATATTTATAGTTGAGGGCTCCTTCCCCCATCCCCTTACCAAGAAAAAATTAAAACAAAGAAAAAGAAAAATCATTTCTCTAAACTAGCACAAAAATTTCAAGTGGATATAACTTGATTACTCCAGAGGACTGGCTATTAGTAGAGTGGAAAGGAATTAAAAGAAATGGAAAAAAAATATTTAATGCTGTGGATGTGATGTCTAACAATTACACAGCTTTGTCTGATGCCAAACTCAGTCACAATTATGCTGTGATTAGGGAGAAGGGCTGAGAAAAGTATGGTCTATGGGGTCCTCCCACAAGTTCTTTTACTCTGAGAAGCAGCTTAGGAGGGTTGTATGAGTGGGGAGCTAGAGGAAGGTTTCCTGTAGGTTCACAGGTGGGTGGTGAAGCTGGCAGTGTATCTGCTGCCTCTGAAGTCCCAGTAAGCAGACCTACTTACACTTTATGAGTAGCACTCCTAAAGGAGAAAGAAACATAGTATAGCTGGGGATATTTTTCATGCCAAATTTCATGTTTCCTGCCATGAAGTCCCAACAAAAATTCTGTTTCTGGTTTATGCTATTCTAGATCAATGCAGGCCTCTTTTCTTCATCTTTTTTTTTTTTTTAATTTTTCTGGGACTCATTCATTTTAATGCTACCTTTAGTTATCGCTGTTAAGAAACATCTGAGCATACACAGCAAGGCATCCCAGTCATCATGGCTAGAATGACTAGTGAACGCAGATTTGGGAAGGGCTCTATCCACGTTTGTTACAAGCACACTGGTGGCTAAAAAGGCCAATACGAGATAGATATGTCCGGTTGCAAAAGGCACAGCAGAAAGACTCCTTAGGTGGTGTATTCTGCAAGACACGATTTCTTTCTGAGTTGTCCTTTCTCCTCAAGAGTGATCCTGCATGCATTCTCAAAAGAAGTAGCAGCGTTAAAGATAGTGTTTCTCCAGACCTCCTGATTGGAGGCCAGAGTAGACCAGTTATGTTGATCAATATGGCCAAGGCTGAGATGTTGTTTCAGGGAGTCCTTGTATCTTCTCTTCAAGGCTCCTCTCTTGTGGCAGTCACTGGCAAGTTCACCATAGAGCAGGCATCCTGGTACTCTGAAGTAAATTCATAGATTGTCCTTAGAAGAGGCTGCCGCCTGGTGCTGCCAGATGAAAAAGGAGCAAAAGTTTGAGTGCTTTGCCAGGAGCACTCAGCTTACTTTAAGATCAGAGCTTAAACAGGCACTTCAAAAATCGTATTTTGGCCCTCAACAATTTTGTAAGGACATTACTTTTCCTGCAAGTTCTCCTTATGTTTGACGAAGTCTTTCATCTTATTTCTGAAACTACAGCTCCCAAGCATTTCCCTTGTTTAGTCCACCCAGCGCTCTGCTTCCTTTCTCCTTCCTTGTATGACTCAGATGTTTCGTAAGTATCACTGAGGAACTTTCCAACTCATTGTACATACAAAGTTGTTTTGTTCCCTGCATTATGAAGTTTGATGGGCAGGAGCATGTGGGTGTTTTGTTCATACGCCTTGGGTCTAATTTACCTTTTATTAGTGAAATCTTTCTTTTAACAAATATGAGCAATCAAATAGACTTAAACAACAGCTTTATGGTACAAGTAACATTAGGAAATAGTCACTGCTATATGGAATTGATAATGAAGTGGAATGTATGAATTCTTCATAACCATTAGTGCAAAATAACCATTCCTTTTATAGCAGATCCCTTATTCTGAGATGACAGCTTTTTCCTCTCTTGTGAATATGAAGTGCCATATTATGAATTCAATAGCTGCCTCTTTTTCAGGGCATTGCTGATGAATCTGCCCTGCCCTGTCACTGCACATTATTAGCATTAAACACACTTGCAACACCATAAATTTACAAGATGCATGCCCTATGTGAAAAGCTTATGGTTTAAATGAGATAGGAAAATTCACAGTAAAACACAGGACTACAGTTCAGGAGAGGCAGCGTGTAAGGATTATTATTCATGATTTAAATTTAGGAGGAAGAACTGCACATGTTAGGAGAAATTTGAAAAAGAAGACAGAGGGCAATTGGTAGCTAGGAAAAGGAAAATGACTCTAGACACAAGACTCATTAAAGCAAATTGTATCTTGAGATTATCATACTGTCTTCAAAGTTGACATCTTTGTGGCTCTTGCACCAGCAGCAAGGAAGCTGGGGCTGCATGCCATAAGACCAGTACTCCACCTGCCTTTGACCTGTCAGCTGTGGAGCTGAAGTTTATATTTCCTTTTGCTAAGTGACATTGTCACTCTGTTCCTTGTATGCCGTAGGTCAGTTGCAAAAAACCCCAAGGATTCCCCAGTTTCCAAGGATCAATGGCTTGGTCTTCTACCTTCTCCCATGTGCAGTATTTCCCCGAAGGACTTTCCTGCTATTCCTCTGATGTTTTTAGGAATAGATACAGCCCTCCCCCACTTCCTGGAGTCACTAATGGAGCCTCAGAGGACTGCCACTACATAACTAGGGCCTTTAGTAGTCCTCTTACTTCTCTCCTGTTGGAGCATCTCTTCCTTTTAATATTAAGAAACTTCAGTCTTCCAAAGCAAGGGATATTTTCAAAACACAAGATTTCTGTAAGAGGTACATGGTGTATACTATAGTTTCCTATAATTTCTTAGAATACCTTTAACTCTGGGGCTTATGGATAATGAAGACTTAATCTGTAATGGCAGGGACCCTCATACTTCAACCTTAATATTTGAAAGTAATAAATATGGGTATTTAAAAAAAAGAAATCACGGAACAAAAGTCTTTCCTAGTAAAGACTTCTGTCATCTGGTTGATTTGGAGCAGACTCTCTTTCCCCCCACCTTCACAGAATCACAGAACCACAGGATGGCTGAGGTTGTAGGGGACCTCTGTATGTTCATCTGGTCCAACTGCCCTGCTCCGGAAGGGCGACCTTAAGCAGTCTGCCTAGGATCTTGTCCATACAGGATAAAGACTTTACAACCTCTCTTGGTAACCTGGACCAGTACTTTGTCACCCTTACAGAGAAAAAGTGTCTCCTGATGTTCAGAAGGAATCTCCTATGCTTAAGTTTGTGCACACTGCTTTTTGTCCTGCCATTGGGCTCTTTCACTGGAAAGAGCCTGGTTCTGTCTTCTTTGCATGCTCCCTTCAGATGTTTGTGCACATCGATAACTTCCCCCTGAGCCTTCTCTTCTCCAAGCTGGGCAGTCCCAGGTCTCAGTCTTGCATGTGTTCTGTCTGCAGCTTTTTTTTTCTGTAACCCAAAGCTTACTAACCTTTTCAGCAGGAAAACTTATTTACCAAAAAACATGGATTAAACTCCATTGAAAATATGTTCACAAAAGTATATTAACCAATGCAAATAGGTTTAATTGCTTTGACTTTCTTTTGAAAAGGTCAGAAAATCTTACCTTGGCATTTATAGAATCAAGCCTGTCATAGTTTTTGAAATAAAATTTCAGAAGAAATTTATTGTGAATATGAAATTCAAAAAAGAAAGCTAAATGAGACATTTATTTATGGGTTGATTAAGATACCAAGTTTGATCTGAAGAATATTTTTTAATGTTTTCATTCCAGATCCACAAAAAATTGTATTTTTTATTAATTTTTCTTTTATTAAAAATACCTCATTTATCCATTCATTTTATATACAGCATTATTATGCACTATGCTCAAGTTTTAGATTACTGCATTGCCAGGACATGTGACTTTGTTAATCTTTTATACTTCCACCTTGTCAAAAATGCAATTGTTTTCTTCATGCATTTCTTTTCTTCCTTGTCCCTTGTTCCCTATTTGCCACTGACTGAAGCTGTTCCCTATGTTTCTTTGATGACCTTAATGATCTCTTGCTTGTTTTTTAGTGTTTTGTAGAGTAGATTGTATGAATAATAGGATTAGAATTGTCTCTATCATAACCCTAGTGCCCTTGAGAGATCTTCTGTCTCTACTTCATTACTCCTTGTGTTCCAGTTCTCCCCTTGTCCAAGTCTTCCTTATCTATGGAAGGAAACAGTACCTATTCTGATTTTTTCACTGGATAATGAAAACACAATTAACTTGCTATTTAAATAATATATCCGTGTGGATACTGTAATACCTGTATATAAGTCTAGCTCTAAAATATTGTTAAATGTAGAAGGAAATTAACAAAGATAATTTAAGACGCATCTAAGCAGAGATCTTGGAGGTGAGATGATTTGTTATATCATAGTTTGTCAAGCAAAAAATCCATAGTGATTTTGTGTTTTTGTGTAATGCGTTTTCTTACATTCTTAACAGTAGGATTTACCCTTTTTGCTTAGAGAATAATATCAATGTTGTCACAACTCTGATAGATTTATTTGGACTGACTGACAGTTATCTATATATTTTTACTCATTAGATTTAACAGAAAAGGTCACTCTTTATTGATATTTCTGCTACTGGTAGCTAAGACTCTAAAAGTCTTTCAAGAATTTTAGGACCTCATCAGCCACAAATCAACAGTTTTGGGGAACTAATTCACAGCCTGAACTAATTCATGGCCTGTTGTATCCCACAAAAGTATTTGGATTACTGTTGCCAGCAACTGTAACTACTGTATATATATACTGATATACATAGATATATATATATACATATATATATATATAAAAGTATATACACAGTAAGTATATCATCTATTTATGAAACAGATACACTCACCTGACAGCTAAATTCTTTATAAAATATCTCATTAACATTCTCTGTTTTTGCAGGTTTAGTAACAAAAGCCTTGCAATTTAATTAAACAGTAATGTAATTTCCTGACTAGTTTAATTTATATTTATAGTCTTTGGATATTTACATGCTGCAAATCATTCTTATACCTAGCTGTAGCTAGGTATGTCAGGAGATAAAGAAACACACCTAAAATGTGGTAGCTGACTTCTCTGCTCTTTCACAATATACCCACTGCAGTTCTAGAGTTAATGAATAGATGCAGTATTATATTGGTCTTCCCTCTATTTCTCTTCTTTTTTATGCCTGTGCCTGATTCTGTCTACATGCAACTGACTCACTAAAAGAAAAGTACTGCTGTGTACTCTGGTTAAATCCAACTTTATTCAGAATCTGATATTTTAAGTAAAGACACACATCTTAAGCATCATTGAGAGAAAACCAGATCTCCTCACTTGCTGAACTCACATTTACTTCTTCAATGCACTTTAATTAAGTCCTTTCTTTAAGATGACTTCTCACTGAAGCACTTTTTGTGCCTTTACTGCAGATGTGTTCTGTGTAATTCTGTCTTAAGAACTCTAAGATCCTTTAAATTCAGACCCATAGGACAACTGAACAGATTTTATTAAATATTTAATTTTCAGAGATTTGTTAAGAGTCTATTTTCAAAGTCTTTTAATTTTTATTTAGTAGAAGGTGTTTGTTGTTGACTTTGAATAAATTCTAAATTTAATAACATATTTATTTTTAGTTGGGAATAGAAAATGAAAGGAAGAAGGACTTATGGCATTGGAAACAGCTGTAGCTTAGGTCATGGAGTAATTGATTTAAAAATGTATATACCCTCAATATACCCTTAAAGTAATACCCTTAAAATTAAATGCTTTCAGTGACTGAATGTATTTTGAATTTGTGAACACTAAGTGATGCATACTGAGCACTAATTTGGAAAGTCAGTTGTTTTTGTAAGTCTAAGTAATCAAACAAGAAATTATAAAAAAATCTTCTCAAATTAATTGTTGGATGTGTGCATCCAGGTAAATTCGAGTCTTTCATGTTAAGTTAGCACTATGACTGCACAGTTCCATTCGTGCATCATTTTTCTCTGCACTGTTTTGTCTATTTCTAGATGACACAAACAGTAGAAGACAACAGTTTAAAATTCACTTCCTCCCTTAACTTTATTTCTTATGCATTTTGCCCTGAGAATTAGGTTAGCTGACATCTGGTTTGGATTTAGTTTGTTGAAGTAGTTACATTCTGAACCCCAAAATATCTGTCATCAGTTAGCAAACATAGTTTCCACTTGACTTTCAGGAAATGTTTCTTGTGAGAGGGCTGTCACAGCTTTTGTTATATGGCTTGAAAAAGTGTTTATACCCCTCTATGACTTTATAAAGCACCAAGCTCATTTAAATAATCGTACAGTCATTTAGTTAACTTGCTCTTTTTT
This sequence comes from Chiroxiphia lanceolata, assembly GCF_009829145.1. Lineage (NCBI taxonomy): Eukaryota > Metazoa > Chordata > Aves > Passeriformes > Pipridae > Chiroxiphia > Chiroxiphia lanceolata. Next base: position 35,646,449 of record NC_045671.1, read on the forward strand.
AAACTTGCCTAACTCTGGTGAATGCAGTTTTGATGGCAAAAGAACCTCTTTTATGTAACAACATTTTTCTTCTCCCTTCTCCACCCCCACCTCACAAAATAAATGCAACATAATTATTGTACTGCTGAGAAATTAGCTCATTTGCAAATGCCACCTTGGAACACAAGAAGAAAGGCATTTATTGAAGCACTAATAAAAGCACCATGTTAGAATAATTTTATGCTGACGGGCCTACAATTGCTCAATATTTTAAGAGCTGTCATCACACCAGCATGAGCTGCATGCAAAAGTACAAATTTATGCTGTGACATCATGGCACTAAAAGTGTAATTGGAATAAAATTACAACGCTTCACTCTAACATTCAGCAGCAAGACAGAGCACTTCAGATGCCCACCCCAGGCTGATCCTTTGCTACGGATCACTGTGCCATGTATTCTGTTAACACATGAAGTATTATGACACAGATTTCTGAAGAGTTCAATGTGTCCTTCAGGTATTTCCAGAGTGAGCTTTCAGTGTGTATTCCATGACCTGTGTTGTTAATACACAGTACACTGCACAACAGCAGAAAGCTCATAGAATATTAAATCAGCAAAAGCCACCATTTTAACTCTTTAGATATGGATAATTAAGCAAGCAGTCACTACACAATGTGTGAGGACCTAATACTATAATTTTTTAGTGAGTTAATAAATTCCAGTCATGGTCTGTGGTTAAATGCTAAGCTTCAACAAATGAGCACATCTGCATAAGAACTGTAACTGTAAAATTCAACCTTTTGACTTCTACCACATCTCCATTCCTTGTTGTAACTAGGAAAAAAAGGGAAAAAAAGAACTGACAATAGATGTAGGTGAGATATAGGAGAGTACAATGAATTTCATGTCATGTTTAGATACAATATTCTGCTTGTAATCTAGTATTTCCCACCTAAGATACAAGCTCTTTCAGCATAATTAGACATGCTTTTCACCACAGTGCAAGCAGAGGTGCCGATTCTGATTTTTCTTGGATTGCTTTACGCCACAGACTTCTACCAGAGTCAACGAGACAAGAACAGCATCTGTGTAATTAAACCTACTTAACCAGATCCTGAGTTTATTAAAATGAATTTATGGAAAGAAGTAACTCTCTCAAAGGCCATTCACTTGTGCTGTTGTAAAACTAATGCAAGGGAAATTAAGGCAGGGCTAGTCTGAGGGAGCTAGTGACCTTCCGAAATATGAAAACCGTGGGATGCAATTTTTCAACAGCAATTTAGATGGGATTACTCTGGCTGCAGTCATGGTTATTGGTGAAAGAAGTTTCCCATAGCACTTTATATATCTTGTTTAATATACCTAATTTTGTTTTTAATAGTTTTGAAATGAGATTGTCTCTCTTGTTAATTCTCTCATTAATGAAAAACAAATTTATTGCTGAACTTAAAATTGCAATGAAAGAATCTTGCTAAGGGGCTGGTAGTGCTAGGGTCTCCTAAACTGAAGGTGTGCTGGTAAGGCTGCTCACTACAGGGTGATACTCAGGCAAGGCTTGGCCAAACTGTTGGCCCAACCAGGTATCTGCATTTCACCTGTCCAAAATCTGCCCTGGCTCCCAGCTCTGGTGACTGATCTAGAAGGTACCTCAGCTGCCATGGTTCTTGGAATGGGATCACAGTGCTGGGAACTTCTCTGCCTGTGGAGGGAGCAAGAAGGGAGGAGGGTTGTCCCCACTTTTCTAGCACATCTCACATCGCCACTATAAACTCTTCCTCTTTTTTGTATTTAGATCACCACAGCTATAACAACTCCTTTTACTAATATTAAATGTTACATTTTTTTTTTAAATTGGACACAAGCCATGTCTGTTAATTTGTGGCATTTACTGTGCCCACTCACCAAGAAAATTGCCAAATGATTATTTTTCTAATCACATTAGTTATAGCCAACTCAAGATCCATGAAAATTCAGCTATTTATTTATTTGTGATTCAAACTGGACCAAATATAATAAAATGAGAAATTTAATCACCCAATAGGAATGTTTTATTTAATCTGAAATAAATCAAGGTGTATTTCTGCAATTTTCACACTTCTTAACAATAAATCTAAGCTGACTTTGAAAAATGGTTTCATATTTAATAAATGGAAATATTTTGCTTAGAAAATATAATAATGGTGATCTAACCCACAGTATTTTCTTCATTTTTTATCTTTTTTTCTTTTTTCTGAAGCTATTTAAACTCAAACCAAAATTCAGTATAAATTCCTTTTGTCTAAAAGATCAATTCAAATTACAGCTAATTTCTCCTACAGAAATAAAAATAACTGGATATATGCAAAAGGGTATATCCAAGAAAACTGTTGGGTATGGTGTGACCAGGAAGGGAGTGTGCAGATCTCCCAGAATTAGTTTTTTGCCTCACCATCACCTCCTGCACCATCGGACATGGGTAGACCTCATACTTTCCCACTGCCTTGGAAGGTAAAGCTCTCTTGGACTGACTCCTGATCTCTAGGGTTCCTGATCATCTGATCTGGATCTCTAGATCAAGTCTCTCTGCTTGTTCTATAACATCTGGCAGCTGCTGTGTATCTTATGAAGGGAGAGACAGTAATGGTAGGAGTCACATTCTCCCTGATCCTCCTCCAAAGTGGTTTTCCGTAATCTATCCCAGATGTGCAGAACATCCCCAGACACATCTGCTGCACAGCTGCAGCTGCTCCCAGCCCCTTCGTGCAGAGCTATAAGTGAACCTCCAAATGGCACCAGGAAAGAAAGGGAGAGATGAAGGAGGTCTGATTTGTAGCATTGATTTCTACAATTGATTTTCCTGGAAATGATTTAAAGTAGGGAGCTCCTTTGGAAACAAAAGGGCTAGAAATGCTTTTTTCTTTTTTTAATAGGCTCAGAATACATGTGATTCTCAATATCATCTTCCTGGTTTTGGATGACTTACTGCTCTCAAAACAATATATATTAAAGTATCTTCTTTAGACAATATGCAGTGGGGACAGAAAAGGGAAACTCCCCAGACTTGAGAAGCAGGCAAACATAATGAGGTAGACTTTACAATAACTCCTATTTTACATATTTTTGCTTTATTTTCTGCATCTCATTTCAATCCAAATACATATGTTTATAATTTTCAAAGTGCATGTACCTGGATATTTATTGTAGAAATAAACAGGCTGAATGAAATCAAGGATATTTTCAAGACAAGGAAGAAGATAAACACTGCAAAAGAGAGAAAATTTTTATTTTCTTTAGCCTAAATCTTGATCTCTCTGCCACTCTTTTGTCACCCAGGAATTCTATGGAGATGAGTAGGAGCTAATACTCTTGTTCAAAAGTTTTGGGAGCCCTATAGGTGGGACTTCAAACTTTGGTGAAAGTTCCTTCTAGGTGGAGTTGTCTCAAGGGACTGTTTTGTAGCTGTTTCTTCTGTACAATTCCTAAAGACACAGTTCTGTCTCTTCCTGCAACATCAATTCTTACATACAGGGGATCTCATAATAATAGCTTTGCAGCAAGATCTTGTAGGCATCCAAAAATAAGAACAGTCATTGTGAAACTGTAAAATACTTTATTCTTCTAAGCTGACTGAACTTCACTTTGGCTCTGTATCTTTATTATTCATGACAGCAGTTGCATTGCCACCAAAAAAAGAAAAAATCGCCCATTGGAACAAAATGTTTGCCTTTGTCTTGATTCTGTTGCCAGAAGATTGTGAATCTGAAGGTGGTAGCACTTCCGTCTTTTACAGGAGTGAAACATCTAGTGGCCCTGAGGCCACACGTTTCAGGAGGGTTGTCTGTAGCAGCAAGATTCTTGGAAAAGGCCCCTTAACTCTACTAACTGGATGTCAGTCAGCACAAAAGGCCTGTGATTTCTGTGAATAATAGCTGCTATAAGACTCATGACACCTACAGTCCTGAAATTTAGATTTATAATTTCCATTAACTTGAAAATTGAAATTAAAATACTAGTTGATTTACTTGAAAGTACAGTTGATTCAGTATACTCTTTTTCTAGTGACTTTGTATACATATTTTTTAACAAAAAGAACACAAATCTGCCCTTATCTGCTCCATGTTGCAATCTGTCCATTATAAAAGATTACTTATTTGAAATCTGTCTAGAATTGTGCCTTGAATCCGAAAAATCGGTCCAAGAAACTGCTCAGAGACTTTTTATCTTTAAGCAGCAAGGTATTTGTTCATTCAACGTTGGGAGCAAGCCAGCTCGCGCTGGACAAACTTGCTCAAAGGCTTCACACAAAATCAGCATTTTTATACAATCTTCAGATGTGATTAAATGCATATTCAAGTGATTACAACATCTATCTATGCATATTAATAATAGGCGGAGTATAGGTGGAGCGCAGGCGGGGCTTGGGGTGGTGCTTCTCTTGGCCCTCAATTTTGGTGGGTCTGGGGGCTTAAACTCATCTTCCTCAGCCTGACTCTTCTTCTCTTCCATTGTTCTTGACCTGCTCACTGAAGCCTGGAAAAAGCCCTGGCTCCAGGCCTGTTTCTCCTATTCAAATGTCTACCTGATCCTGTTGTATTTCTAATTTATTGCCTCTAGGCCTATTACATGTTCTTGTACTATTCTCTTAAGCTTTTGGTCCATTAAGTAGAACAGAACGAGCACAGATCGTTTTGGATGTTGGTAACTTGTTAGCAGACCCAAATTTCTTAGTTAACTCTTCTGGGCCTAACCTCCTGTTTCAGCCTATAAGTGCTTTCTTCCCATTTTTACTTCTGTAAGACCTCAAATTTGAAGGCCTCACCACAGTCTGACCAGAGGAGAAGTACTATTGGACCTGTTGCTCATCAACACAGAAGAACAAGGGATAACAAGTGGTGGTAGGTGGTAGTCTGCAATGATTGTGCACTGATAAATTCATAGTCTCGAGGGAAATGGACCTGTTGATGAGTAGAGTCAGAGTGCTAAATTTTAGGAGAGACAACTTTCAGTTTTGTAAGAAGTGGATAGAAGTGGATAGAACTTATGGGAAACTGCCTTCAGGACCATAGGAAACAAATGGATTTGTCAGCTCTTTAAGGACATTCTTCTTTAAGCATGAGAGCTCTTGATTCCTACATCAGAGAAACTGAGCAAAGAGACTGACTTGGGTCAGTAAGGACCTCCTAGACAAACTAAAGTGTAAGAAGGAAATGCACAGGCAGTGCAGTGGAACTAGTGCCATGTATCATGGGAAGAATATAGGGGTGATGCCTGCATAAGAAGGGATGGGATTAGGAAATCTAAGGCATAATCACAACTGACTGTGGTGAGGGTGATACAACAATGTTAATTTTAATTATAATGATAATAATTAACAACAACCATCACCACCAATAATAATTAATATTTAATAATGCTGCTGCTGCTGATGATGATGATGAAGAAGAAGGGTTTTTGTGAATATTTGCTACAGGCCACCTGACCAGAAGGAGGAAGAGGATGAGGCCTTCTACAGGCAGCTCGAAGCAGCCTCAAAGTCACAGGTACTGGTTCTTGTGGGGAACTTTAACTTCCCTGACTTCGGCTGGAGAAGCAGCACGGTAAAGCACAAAAAGCCCAGGAGATTTCTGGAAAGCAATGATGACAACTGCCTGTCAGAGGTAGCAGAGAAGGAATGCTGTGCTGCTTGACCTCATACTAACAGGGAAGGCCTTGTTGGAGATATGAAGGCTGGGGGCAGCCTAGGCTGTAGTGACCATGAGATTGTGGAGTTCAGCATTGGGTGAGGAGGAAGCAAGGCAGTAATAAGATTGGAGCCATGGACTTCAGGAAAGCTAATTTTAGCCTCTGCAGGAATCTTCTTGGAAGAATCCCATGGGGACAGACCCTGCAAGAAAGAGGGGTTGATATTCCATGACAACCTCTTCCAGGCTCAAGAACGGTGCATCCTGATGAACAAGAAATCAGGCCAAGGGGGCAAGAGACATCCGTGGATGAAGAACTCCTGTCATTACTCAAGTGTGAGCAGAAAACACACAGGAGATGGAAGGAGGATCAGGTCACTTGGAATGAGTACAGAGGTCATCAAAGTACATAGAAATGAGACAAAGGCAGCCAAAGCCCACCTGGAATTAAACATGGACAAGGATGTTGAGGACAGAAAAAAGGATTTTTTCAAATAGATCAGTAACAAAAAGGAAATAAAAGATAATGTGGGCCTCTTACTAAATGGAGGGAGCAACCCTGGTAACAGAGGATGCAGAGTTATTTAATGCTTTCTTTCCGTTGATCTTCACTGACAACACCAGTTCTCAGGAATCTTTGACAGAGGAGAACAGGGTAAAGGAATTTTGGAAGAAAGACTTTCCCTTGGTCATGGGGGATTGGATTAGAGAACACCTAGAAAGACTTAACATCCCCAAGTCCTCAGGCCCCAGTGAGATGCACCCACAAGTGCTGAGAGAATTGGTGGATGCCACAGTTGGGCCACTCATGATCATCTTTGAAAGGTCATAGAGATAAGGAGAGATGCCTGAGGACTGGAAGAAAGCAAAATGCCCCTCCAGTATTCAAAAAGGGCAAGAAAGAACACCCAGGGAACTACTGGCCATTCAGCTTCACCTCAGTCCCTGGAGAGGTGATGGAGCACCTCATTCTGGAGACCATCTCTGTCAGTATGAATGACAGGAAATTGATCAGGAATAGTCAACATGGATTCACTAAAGGTAAACCGTGTTTGACCAACCTGATTGTGTTCTATGGTGAAACAACTACCTTGATGGATGAGGGAAGAGCAGGGTATATTGTCCACCTCAACTGCAGCAAGGCTTTTGACACTGTTTCTCACAACATTTTCATAGGTTCCCCTCATAGCTGAGAGGAGTGGCCGATACCCCAGAGAGCTGTGCAGTCCTTCAGAAGAACCTCAACAGGCTGGAGAGATGAACAGAGAGGAACATTCTCAAATTCAGCAAAGGCAAGAGCAGGGTCCTGCTCCTGGGAAGGAATAACCCCAGGCACCAGCACAGGCTGGGGTCTGATCTGATGGAAAGCAGCTCTGCAGAGAAGGACCTGGGGGTCCTGGTGGACAACAAGCTGTCCATGAGCCAGCAATGTGTCCTTGTGGCCAAGAAGAGCAATGGTATCCTGGGGTGCATTAGGAAGAGCATTGCCAGCAGGTCACTGGAGGTGATTGTGCCTCTCTATTCAACCCTCGTAAGGCCACATCTGGAGTGATGTGTCCAGTTCTGGGCTCCTCAGTACAAAAGTAACATGGAGCTCCTGGAGGAAGTCTAGCAGAGGGCAACAAAGGTGATTTAGGGACTGGATGATCTCTTTTTCAAAGAAAGGCTGAGAGAGTTGGGTCTGTTTAACCCTGAGAAGAGGCAACTGAGATGTCATCAATGTACACAAGTATCTGAAGGGAGGGTATGAAAAGCATGGAGCCAGGCTTTTCTCGGTTGTGCCAAGCCATAGGACAAGAGGCAATGGGTAGAAATTAATGCACAGGAAGTTCCTTCTGCATATGAGGAAGAAATTCTTTACTGTGCAGGTGAACAAGCACTGGAACAGATTGCCCAGAGAAATTTTGGTGTCTCCTTCACTGGAAATGCTCAAGATCCGCTTAGTCACAATTCTGTACAATGTGCTCTAGGAGGACCCTGCTTGAGCAGGGAGGTTGCACCAGAAGACCCACTGGTGGTCCCTTGTAACCTTACCTTACAGAATTCTGTGATTCTGTGATTCTGCTTTACAGGTATGTAGGCCAGAAAAAGAGATTGAAGAAAATGTGCCTTCCCCTACTAAATAAGACAGGAGAGCTGATGACAAGAGTAATGGAGAAAGCTGAAGTTCCAACAATATTTCTGGCCTTGATTTTTAATGATAAGTTCTCTATCAGACTGTCTATGTACCCATGGTGACTACCAGAGAAATGGAATGTGCAGTGTGGCACATTTGCTATCAGATCAACATTAGAGAATTTCTTCTCAGCATACAGTTCAATTGAAAACTCTGATACTATTGTCCAACTGATTTAGCAGCCATTTTAGCACTGCATGTATATTTTCCTCTGTATTTGCATTAATTAAAAATGTTGTGTTTGTTCTCTTTGATGATGCTGGTATTCCTATTTTTTTATGTGTGGTTTTTCTGTGTGTTTCACCAGTGAGCTGCTTATTCCTTGAAACTTGTCTTTCCTGAACACTTCTTTGTTTTAATTCTGCATATTCCAGATACCTCAGAGATATCTTAATATTCCTGGAAATGTTGTTTGCTCAAGGAAAACCAGTGTATACCACATTTGCCAATGTGTAATGGTTTAACTTCAGCTGACAACCATGCCACACTCAGCTGTTTACTCACTGATCCACCTGCCAATGGGATGGGAGAGCAAGTGAGAGAATAGCAGTGAGAAAACTAGTAGATTGAGATAAAGACTGTTTAATAGGTAAAGCAAAATCCACATATGCAAGCAAAGCAAAACAAGGGATTAATTGAACAATTCCCATAGGTAAGTGGGAGTTCAGCCATCCCCAGGAAACCAGGTCTCCATCACACATAATGATGACTCGGGAAGAAAAACTCCATCACTCCAAATGTCACCCCTTCTTTCTTCTTCCTTCTGCCTCCTGCTTTATATGTTGAACACAGTGCCATATGGTTTGATATATCCTTTTGTTCAGTTGGGGTCATCTGTCCTGGCCATGTCCCCTCCCAGCTGCTTGTGCGGTCCCAGACTGGGACCACCACTTTGGTGAGGTGATTTGAGGAGCAGAAAAGGCCTTAATGCCCCGTAAGTGCCACTCAGCAGTAACAAAAACACCTCTGTATTACCAACACTGTTTCCAGTGTTGATCCAAAACTCAGCTCCATAGTAGCTACTGTGAAGAAAATTAATTTCCCTCCAGGCAAAATGAGTGCATCATATGCACACAAATCTTTGTTTCTGGGTTCTAGTTGTGTAATAAAATGGCAAAATTCTTACTGTGCTTATGTTTTAATTAGTAAAATCTGTTTCAAAATAGCCCCTTATAGGAGTAAATACAGTTGAATTACTGACAGTGAGAACGTTGTCATGTTTGGCAGTGGGTGCAGAGGAACTATGTATATGAGAGGTAAGCCAAAAACATCGGAGTTTTGGAAGGGGAAGAGGCCAAGAAAACTGCACTTAGTGCAAACCAGGCATACAGAGTAGCTGGTTGTGAGAGATCATGTTTATGCAAGAACCATTAAAGTGCTTCTCTGAGTTCCAGGTCCTGACCTTGCATCAGCGCTCCCCCAGGAGCTGTTCTGAAGCCTTCTCTCACCTACCAATAACTACAGTCAGCCCTACTGTCCCTTACAGTTACTGTGTTTTGTGTGATTACGTCAGATAATTTCTGGGCTGACCGTGACCTTTATAAATATTCCTGTGCATTCACACATCTATGGTTGATGCTATAGGTGTTTCCTCACACATCTACTCTACTATTTAAAATGCTACTTCTCTGAATTTTCTATTAAGTAGCAAATAATCATTCTCATTTAGATTTGAATGTCATCTCTAGTAAATCACATGTGATCCTGGTATGCTTCACACTCAATTGAAATTGAAAAAAAATTCCAAAACTGACTTGGATCTCGCTACTTAAAAAAAAAAAAAAGTAGCCACAAATTCCTGAAACTCAAGTCCCCAGTTAGTCGGAGACACCACGTGTAGAGCTTGAACAGAAACTCCTTTCACATCCTCCTTTCGATATCATACAGACCAGTGTAAAAGATTGTACTAGGGGTAAAGTTCATGTCTGATAGTATCATAGTCAAACACAAGCTGCTACGGCCATGTTTCTAACTGTCAAAATGCAAATTGCCTTAAATGGTGTATCTGGGGTTAATTACGCTGATACTTCTGGTCTGCGTTTGGCCCAGCCACCTGCAAAAGTTTTGTTCTTTCCCTGCCAAGTTAGGAGAAAACAAGCACTGATAAAACGGAAACTTTGTCCTTGGAGAGAGTTCTTGTATAAACTATATTTAATTGCTGTTTTATCGTCCTCCAAGATTGCTTGAAAGAGAGATTGAAGACTATGGGTATGAAGTAAACCCCTAGACTCATTTGGAAAAGACACCCCCAGGTGCAGTGCACAAGCGTGGGGAAAGCCACGCATGCGCAGAAGAGATATTACTTGCATAATGGAAGGTGGGACTGAGGATTTCTGGCTGTATAAAAGCAAATAGCTCTTTCTTGGAGTGTAGCAAACTTCACATCAAGGACAATGTTACCTTTTGGCCGGGATGCTTGCCAATTTGTGAACTTACTGAGTCTCCAAGGGTGCAGCTTCTGCTATTGGTAGTTATAGGCATTCTAGGTCAGCAAGACAACTTTATGGGCAACAGTTGGGTAACTGGGTAGATCGTGCTGGGGGCTTGTTTCTCTCCTACTTCCTCTCTTTTGACTTTGTTCATTTTGTTGGCCATCTCTTGGTAATAAATATTAGTTTTGTTGAGCTTTCAATGGTGGCATGGTTTCACACTTCAGTATGCTATGAACTCTCCCTAATACAAATGGGAATTCATTTGAATAAGGACTGCAGGAGCTTTGTCTATGAAGGAGTGAAAGGGTTTGCAGGTATTTCATCAATTATAGTCCATGCATGCTGATACTTGTCCCTGCTCACTTTCCACGGGAAAAGTTGTCAGTGGTTCTGGAATTGCTGTGAAGGAACAGTTAAGAGGAAACTGTACTAAAGCCTAGTGTTTATACAATAAGAATTCATACTTACATAAATATTCCCTTGGATGACATAAGGCCACTCTGCAGTATTTAAGTGGAAATGGGAAGGAGGGGTGTAGTGGTTTGAAAAACCTTTTCTCTGAGGCAGTAATGGTTTGCCCCACTGATAATACTGGACCAATCAATGGTCCACGTGCACCCTGCGGAAATTACATACCCACAGAAATGGAAGAGAAGGTGGTGAAGATAGTTTAGAAGGTAGGTAGCCATGATCTGAGCCACGAGGAGGCAGGGGGCCAGTGAGCCCCTCTGGGGGTCAAGGGCCCCCAGCCCTCAACTGAGGCTACGGGAGACCCGGTGTAGTGTCAAAGCTGGACCGGGTCCCGCAATCAAGAGCTGGAAGAGTTTCCTTACTATCAGCAGCAGCAGAAGACATTGAAAGCGGCAGCGGAGCAGTCCTGAACAGAGACAACAGTGGCTAAAAGCCAAAAGATAGCCAGTAGCAACGAGATAATGTGAAGCTGGCTGAAAGACGCAGAGATGTTCCTGCAGGAGGGAGAGCTGGCAACAAAACAGAGGAAAACTCAACAGGGTTGTTTTGGAGTAAGACTGTATTATTTTCCCAAAAACCAGAGACTTCCTGAAGAGGAGAGGTGGTCTTCCAAACCCGTAGGGAGTCCCAAAATGCAGCAGTAGCTAGAGAGAGAGAAAGGAGCTGAAAAACCCGGACTCGTCTTGAGAACTGAGCCTGGACAGAATGCGGAGGAGTTGGCTGTGCCCTCTACTGCTGCTGCTACTGTTTTTATCATGCTGGCAAGCTGAGACAGAGTAAAGAGCTTTGGTAAGACTGAACTGAAAGCTGTCTTCAATGTTCTAACCCAAGAGGAGTGAAGGTCTCCAAGGAAAATCCCCCGAAGGCTCGGGCTTGGAGTTGGAATTTCCACAAAGTAAGAACAAAATTCTGACTGCCTCAGGAAAATGAAGGACACTAACCAGTGCCAAAAAAAACTGAAATGAAGGAACTGTGGCCTGAGGAGTGACAGAAAGACTTTTCTCTTTTCTTCTTAGACTTTTATTGAAGGAAAAGAGGAATTTAATTCAATGTATATATATGTGTGTATATAAATAAACCTTTGTAAATATTTTCCCCTTCCCCCAATAACAAATGGTTGTGTTTTGTCTGAAAACTCTCCACATGAGGTGAAAAAGGTATCAAGTCCATACCATCACTAAACCCTCTCATAGAGGCAAACTGTGGGAGGGGGGCTTGAACTTAGAAATTAGATTCTTGGGAGTTTCAAAACACCACAAGGGGACAGGTTTTTTTAGGAGTGATAGGTTCATGCTCTGTGAGCTTTTACAAATTGCATTACGGAGCACTGTGTTTCCCAGAATGGCAATGGAAATAAAAAATAAAAATTAAAATTTACTTGATTTCAGATTTAAGAGTACTTGCCTTTTTCTTTTTTTTCTTCCCATTCTTTCTAATGATTTAAAAAATAACTTGGTATTATACTTTAAATGTTGAGGGTTGCCTCCTCTATAATTAACACAAATATAGGAAAATCTCATTGTGAGGTCTGAAAAACAGCTTTTATCCGTAGATAGTTTTCCTATTACTCTAATTTTAGCCGTTAATCCAAAATCATATATTGTATAAAAGCTGTATACATGTTAATAAATATTTATTATGTTTTCTAAAACTCCCTTTGCAGATACGAGTTTGTGAAGTTAAAGAACTAGATGAAGACATCAAGTCCTGCCAGTCAAAGGTAAAGCACAATAAACATTATAGATCAAGGTTGTAGTTGAATCTCCTATCCAGCTGCAAAACAAACAACCCAGACAGTTACATAGGCTTCTAAGAATTTAAGATTTTGTGTTGGATGAAGGCTTGAGTCTGACAACCTTTTTGTTTCCATTTAAACAGAAGCACTGGACTGGATGAGAAAGAGTTCTTTTTAGTTCTAAAAAATACATCAAGCATTAACTTCTCTCTGTAGGATCTCCTCTCTGTAAAGGATAAATAAGGATGGAAATCTGTGTTTGTAAACCTCAAGGACTGAAATCCTGTCTACAGCACCTAACTCAAGAAAGGCTTAAAATGCTGGAATGCCTTCATAGAAATATTAAAAAAATGTAATGAACCTCCTGAACATAATCTTGCAGGAAAAAAAAGAAAGGAAACAACTACAGTGTAATTTTTACTTCAATTAGCTTCATGGATCCAATTCAGCAATTATATTACACTGCTTGTGAAATCTATTGACCCAGTGGGAGAGCTCTGTGCAACATATGCCACAAGACAAATCTTTTGGCTCACAGGTGTGATGAGTACTAGAATGTTGACCAGCCTGGAATGCAGTCTTTTTTTTGAGAGGCTGACCTGTGAGAACAGAGGGAAGCAATTTTTAAGAGGCAGAATACTTTTTCTTATAAACTGTGAAAACTTTGACTGGGCTTGGGGTCATCACTGTCTGCAAATATTTCTTTCCTTATGTTATGTGCACTATATATCTTGACCTATTAACCATGAAAACAGCTCCCAGCTTTCAGCTACAAGAATTCCTACTTATTACTGATTTGTCTCGTAGTCTGAGACATATTCTAGAGGCTAGTATATCTTCACTTTATTTCACTCAATTTTCAGGTTTGTGAGTATAATTTTATTCTCTTCAAATTGTTTCCATTTTAGATTTTTTTTCTTTTCTGAATGCTGATATGCTCTATTGCCTCTAAGCCAGGCACTCTTTAATTCATTATCATTTCCCCTTTCATTTTAAATACATAGATAAAAGAAAGTTACTTGGGCATATAGTGTAATTAATGCATTTTTTGTAACTCTTCAGGAAAAAGATGTTTGATTCCTTGCCCCTGTTGCACCCTCAAAGATACCATACTCATGTTCACTGTGCTTTGAATATGCTTTCTTTAGTTGAGTACAAAACTGCTTCCTTTTTCAATCTAATAAAAAAATCTACTGTCTATTTAAGTGAATCTAGGAGTTCTTTTCCTCTCACTTTGTTTATTTTGTCTTGTTTCAAGCAAAATTATAGTGATAATGGGTACATGCCTATTGGTTCTGTAGGGTAGGTTTAAACAGCATATGAATACCTTAAGGGCTATACAAATTTCAGACATAGAGGGTTTCTGGCATGATGAGCTTGTAGACATAATATGCTGTTTCTGGTGCAACAGTGTTATGGCTCACAGTTAATCGAAGTCCACGTATATACTTAGTAATACAGACTGAATTCAGTCAAATGATGCAATGTCTGTTATTATTCTACTCTGGATGATAGTTTGCAGATTTTTCCTTCTTTGATAGTTTGCAGATTTTTCCTTCTTTGAGAGACACTTCACACAGACATAAGAAGTCAGACCAAATTTCTTAATGCCTCTTAGGAAGAAAACCAATTTTATATGACAGTAATAGATTAAGCTCAAGTGTTTACTTTTCAATCAATTCATACTGATTCAGAAAACACAGCTATTTAATTGCATGTTCAGTCTTCCTGGCCATTTATAGAAGGTATTTGTTATGCTAACTGTATAGTAGCCTAAAGGCTACATTTTCAAAGCAGTGTACACAAATCCCATTAGGCGTAACTGGGACTGGTTGTTAATATGTAACCCTCCACGTGTCTGCTTTTGAGAGAGATTTTACCTTAGATGCAGCAGTCTGAAATGTTACATCTCTATCTAAACAGCAACCTCTTCTAGAGCACCTAGTGAAAGATTTAAGGCTGTGGTCCTTGCACGCACTGGTGCAGTCTAAGCACATTGACTGTGTACTTTCTGCTGCACAACACAGTGACAAAAAGGCCACTTGTGATTTTAGCAGAATCCAGTTGAACTTGAATGGACCTTTGAGGACCATTTTGTTCTGTCTTTCTCTGGAGCAAATGCCAAGATTGTTGTGGTCTAGAAACTTGCTGTTCCACTGTAATAGGATATGCGTTTAAATTAGAGCTCTGTAAAATGAAGGATACTTATGTTTAGCATCATTTTCAGTAATCCAGTGGAAAACCTGCAAACTCTGCCTGAATGGCTGGGCCCAAAAGGGCTTAGTGGCTGGATGAAGGCTGAAAAAGAACACCTTGTATTTAATACAGATATTTTGTTTCTGATACACTACTAGCAGTAAAACATAGCACATAAATCCTATGAATTTTTTTTCCATTCTAACATATTTTTTCCACATGTTTTCAGAAAGATGTTGTTTCTAAAGTCTGGATTTAAAGCTTAACATTTCTTGGACAACCCCTGTCTCTGCTGTTTTGTTGTTGTTGCTGTTGTTGTTGTTGTTGTTGTTAATTGTTTTTGTTGGTTTGTTTGTTGTTGCTGTTTGCTAATATTTTATCATATATGTGAAAAGGTGGATTTTCAGTTCCAGTTTATCTCTTGAAATACTGCTTGGTTTATCTTTGGATTCAGAATCTAACTCTGAATTTGTCAAGAGACTTTTTCTACGTTTTTATTATTCACTAAAATGCTTTTAGTAAAAAAATAAAAGGAAATAAAGTAAATCTCTGTAATGTAACTAAAGCCAGACATGCTCAGAATACTTCATAGATTTTTGTAAGCTAGTGAAATAATTTGGGTTTTCCCTTTTGTTTTGGTTTTTCTGTTTTTGGGAAGAAGAGAAATAGAAGGAAATAGAAGTGAGATCTCAAAATTCACCACTTGCTGAACAGGTGAATTGTGTATGTATATGAATATACTTCTCCTATCCTTGTAATGCTCCCAGATCAGACTTCCAGTGCAGAAGTCCCACTTGGTCCCACTTGGTCCCAGTTGGATCACCTCTTTTCAAGTGTTATAATTTCACTATTTAGATTTTGACAATGCCCATAAAGATATATGCTGACAATTTGAAAAGGGTCTAAGGACAGCCTAGGTGGAAAGTAATGTCTAATGTATTGTGAGTGATGACCATGGCAAATACTTGACAAGAATGCTCTAAAGCAAAGGAAAATAAAACAAAGAAAAAAATCAAACAGCGAGACATGACAGACTTCCAACAAACTTTGTCATTAAAAACAAAAAAAATATTTTTTCTAACTGTTAAAATATCATAACTGAGATTAAGTGTGGCTGCAAATAAGTTTGCTTAAGATTATATGTTACAAATAATTTTCTGGATTTCAGGAGACAGCAACATTATGATCAAATCTTGTGGGGAACGTGTTTCAGGGATGCTGGGTGATGCATCCTGGGAGAAGTAGTTCCCAAAATACACTCTAACACACATGGTCAGTGGTAAGTCCCATGGTGGTTGGCTAGGTGAATCACATGTTGTCTGAAGACATATAAAAGGTGATGTTCACTTCTAATAAACAGATTTGGTTGTTGGAAATCTAAGCAACTGGGTCATGTGGTTTATTTATTATATTAATAAAGCCACAGTTGACGCCCTGAATGTGGGGGTTTTTCCCTGTATCAGGGTGTGGTAGTTTGGTCTAGACCTTCCTTGGTGACCAGTTTGTAACCAAGGAAGGGTCCAGATTTACCCAGTATTCCCTACAATTTTTATGTAAGCCCGACTATAAGAAGAAAGGAGGGAAGGCCTTCGCTCTCTTTCCTTCCGGTGGCTTGGAGGTGCAGGTTCCCTGCTGTTGAGTCTGCCGTGTTGGGGAGCGAGGCCTGGTAAGGCCTTGTCGACCTTGGGAGGCGGAGGTTGCCGGCGATCATTCCAGAGCAACTCTCGGTTATCCCAAGGAAAGTGGTGAGATATTTCTTTACTAACTCTTTCAGTTGCTAGATTGGGCTACTAATCAGGAGATATATATATATATATATATATATATATATATATATATATATATATATATATATATATATATATTTTTTTTTTTTTTTATTTTGGTTTTGTTATTTTTCCCTTCCCCCTTCCCTTTCCCTTGTGAAATTGTATATATATTTCAATTGTATACAACTGTAACATAAGTGTAAATATATTTATATATATATTCCTTTAGCTGTCTCTCTCGTTTTGGGTTTTTCTTGGTTGTTTTTCTCCCTCTTCTCCCTGAGGTTTTGGGGGGGGAGGGGGGACTTCTTGTGGTAAGGTTTGGAGACTTGGCAGGGAGACAGCTTCAAACCATATGACAGGGATAAATAGACTGTCTTGCAGCAAGGAACATCGCGGTTATGTTCATACTAGCTTGTTCTAAAAGCTCAGGAACACATTCTGAGAAAAAAACCAGACGTCTTTAAAAGCATCATGACTTCAACGCAGAAGATGGCTGGAGGATGCAAAACTGAACAGAGCTCGAAAAAATTGAAGGTGCATGAGCCAGGAGAAACGTAGTGGAGAACAGAAGTTGAGAAGACATGGAGAAGAAAAGCCGAGAGAAGCAGTGGAGAACACGAGCCTAAAGTGGCATGAAATGAAACCGCTGAAAGCTGAGGTGGTGAAAAGCCAAAGGCGACAGAGATCAAAGGCACTGAAAGCCGCAGTGGTGAAAAAACAGCAAGTGGCAAGAAAACGCACTTGAGAGGAAAGCTGCAAAGAAAAAGGGTAAGATATGGGGAATTCGGTTTCCCAGGACATAGAAAGGGATACAGAAGCAGTGTGTCTCTTACTTAGACAATATCTTATCAAGATCACACTCGTAGAAATAACAAATCTCTTGCAATGGGTAAAAATCATTGCACCAGGACTGCTGCTCATAGAAGCGTTAAGTATAACCACCTGGCAAAGAATTTTCAGAACCATGAGAGACAGAGCTAGGTTAGGCGACACAGAAGCCTCTAGATGCCTCCTTGCCTGGACGGAAGTCATGGACGCTTTGCAGATCGCTCAAAGAAGGCAGAACCTCCCCAGAGACACTAACACACATTTTCCTGCACCCCCCAGCCATGCTGCTAGGTGCAGCCATTCCCCAGAGAATGGGAACAGACACGGGGTGGGGGGGAGTGGCATGCGACCCAGGAGAATCTAACAATGGACTTGGATTGGAATTTGCATGGGCAGGAATGGAGGGAGCACGATGTAAGTTACGGTGAAGGTCCCGGTTTTAGCGCACGTGCAAACTGCGGAGAAAGGACGAGAATTATAATTCGCAAATCCAGTATACAGGGGCGAATTGTAGGTTCCCGCCGTAGCATCGGGGAGGGGTACCCAGCAAACTCACCCCCTCATGTTGCTGATGACTCATGGTTGTGTGCTGAAAGGAATGTGACCTGGGCACAGCCATCTTGTGCATGAAACGGACCGGAACTTGGGCCGTCTCTTCCAGCCCCGCAACCATCTTTTCCTGGCTGTGTGTGTGGGGGGGGAGGTGCTTCCCTGCCATGGCGGCCATCTTCTGCCATGTCGCAGCCAGGAGCCAAGTATATCGGAGCCGTGGTTAGTGAGGCATCAGAAGAGACTGAGGAGGAACCAGAGGTGGTTCCTCCAGATGAAGGCGAGAGAGCAGGCGTGGGGGTGTCGGTTAACTGGTGGGAAAGATGCTGCAAGGAGGCAATGTGGATGGGAGACTGGCAAGTTACTAAAGAATGCCCAGTTATATACCAGCTGCACCAAAGCCCTTAGTTCCAAAGTTTACCCTATGAGGTGACAAAGGAACTAAGGCAACTTGTTAAAGAAAGCAACTTTTCCTCATCTCACACGTTTTCATATCTGGAGACATTGATTACCACTTGCGTATTTACTCCACATGATTGGAAAACACTGTTGAAAATGGTTTTAACTACCACTCAGTACAGTGTCTGGTTAACAGACTATCGGGAGAATTTTGCACCGTATGCAAATGACCCAGGCATTTCACAAACAGGCATGACTTGCAATCATTTGGCAGGAGAGGGAGATTACGCGGCAGCAGATTCACAGGCAGGCTACCCCCAGGAGATATATGAGGTGACAGCACAATTGGCTTTGAGGGGGATAAGAAAGCTCCCTAGCATGGACAGGGACAGCAATCTGTCCTCCACAAAGGTCCCGCAGGGATCAACTGAATCCTACTCCCAGTTCCTTGATCGGTTGCAGGCGCCTTTAAACAGGCAAATAGAACATGAAGATGCTAGAGAGATGCTTTTTAGGCAGCTTGCTTATGAGAATTCGAACCCGGATTGCAAGTGAGCTCTGCAGGCTATCCCTAAAAGGGAAACCTGCACAAGAGTTGAGATGGTCCGAGCATGTCAGGGTGTCAGATTGGTTGAACATCACACAGCCTCTCTAGCAACAGCCTTAAGCTCTCAGCTGAGGTTGCAGGATGGGGTAAGAGGGAGAAGCAGCTGCTACTGATGTGGCGCTGCTGATCATTTTTATAAGGACTGCCCCAAGAAACTGCCCTCGGCAGTATGCCAAAAATGTCACCAAGGGAAGCGGGGTCTAAAAACCCTTCCCATCAGGGAAACGGGAGGCAGGGCGTGAGGCCTGTTCAACAAATGTGCCCCAGTTCAACAAATAAATATGGACCAAGAAAACAGGTTAGCAATCTGCTCACTGCCACCTCAGACAGCACTGGGCTTGACCTGGCCTCCAGAAAGCCAGCAATTATAACATCTACTACTGTAGTGTTGATACCTACAGGGGTTTGGGGACCTTTAAGCCCAGGTGTCCATGCCTTTCTAATAGGATGATCATCAACCACCAGGATGGGTTTGTTTGTCTTACCCGAAGTGATTGACTCTGATTCTCACAGCGAGATACAAATAATGGCATGGACTCCAGTGCCTCCCTGTTACGTACCTGAGGACAATGGCTTGCCCAGCTAATCCCCTTTTACATCACGTCACTGACTCGGGAAGGGGAAAGGGGCTTGGGGGCTTTTGGGAGCAGAGGTGAACCACAAATATTCTGGGCGAAAACCATTTCTGCAGCACAGCCAATGATGATATGTCAGATAGATGGACACAGATTCAAAGGCTTGGTGGACATAGGAGCAGATGTTACAATTGTTAAGGACACTGAGTGGCCAGCTGACTAGCCCATTGTTTATCCTGCTTCGACTATCCGGGGGTAGGAGGCACGCAAAGGCCTAGACAGAGTGCACAACTACACACAGTGCTGGGGCCAGAGGGGCAGGTTGCCAAGGTAGCTCCTTTTGTTGCTCCTATTCCATGCACTTTGTGGAGAAGAGATGTGCTGGGCCAATTTGGCACTGTCATGCAATTGCAACTGGAGATGCTCAGAATTTTTGGTGAGGGCCATTGACCAGCCATTCCAAGGACAAATTAAGTTGACATGGAAAACTTATAAGCCTATATGGGTAAATCAATGGCCCATGAAAAAGGAATGGCTTGCTCACTTAAGAGAATCAGTTCAAGAGCAACTCGATGCAGGATATACAGTGCCAACCTCCAGTCCGTGGAACACTCCATTGTTCTGCATACCCAAGAAAAGTGGCAGGTGGAGGATGCTACATGACCTAAGAGCAGTTAACTCAGTGATAGAACTTCTAGGGACATTACAACCAGGACTTCCCTCATCTGCTATGCTTCCAGCATGATGGCCATTAGTGGTAATTTATTTAAAAGACTGTTTCTTCACCATTTTTCTACACCCCGACAGTGTGCCACAATTTGCTTTCTCCATCCCCACTCTAAACCACACACAGCCCATTCAGAAGTACCACTGGATTGTTTTGCCTCAGGGGATGAGAAACAGCCCAACGATTTGTCACACTGTTGTGGCAAAGTCTATCCACCCCATCAGAAGGCTTCACCCCTCAGCAATCATTTACCACTACATGGACGACATCTTGGTCGCCATGGCCAAAGAAACTGAGTTACAAACTGTTATAACTGCTCCGACTAATGCTGTCCAAGAAACAGGGTTGCAGGTCGCTCCAGAGAAGATCCAATGATCTTAGCCCTGGACCTACCTTGGTCCATGGAGGATCACGCAGCAGGAGATCTCATCTCAGTCACTTACAATTAAGGTAAAGGACACTTTAACCTTGAATGAATTGCAGAAACTTTTAGGAGCCATCAACTGGTTAAGGCCTATCTTAGGCTTGACCACAGAGGAGCTGCGCCCCCTGTTTGAACTGCTGAAAGGCAATCCAAACTTGACATCTAATTGGTCTCTGATCACAGAGGCAAAGCAGGTGTTAAAAACATGTTCTCAGGCAATTGAGAGCAGACAATGCAGAAAGAGAAATCCTGAATTCAAATCTGCCTTGCCCTTGTTCCTAGCAGGTTCCAGCCATTTGCAGTTTTGTTTCAGTGAGACCAAACTGAATCGGATACACTCATGATCCTGGAGTGGCTGTTTCTGCCCCACTCACCACCTAAAACAACTAAAAAAATGTTTGTCAAGCTTGACATTAAAGGCAGAGGACAGGAGCTGGATGGACAGGATCCTGCGACCATCTACATCCCAGCGATGAAGGACAACCTCGACTGGCTGCTGGCTGAAGACACTGGATTCCAGGCTGTCTTGGCAGCCATTCACTATCCTAAACACAGACATTGGGCAGCAATGGGAAACCTACCCTTAAAAACTACAAGCAAATACCAAGACCAGC
Source organism: Chiroxiphia lanceolata (assembly GCF_009829145.1). Lineage (NCBI taxonomy): Eukaryota > Metazoa > Chordata > Aves > Passeriformes > Pipridae > Chiroxiphia > Chiroxiphia lanceolata. The sequence goes on from NC_045671.1 coordinate 35,667,594, forward strand.
CAGTAAAAGGCCTCATGGGCTTTACTGATACATCAGAATGGTCTAAAAAGGCTGCAGTGACATGGGTAAGCCCTACCACAGGATAGTGGAAACAGGAGGTACAGACCATAAACCATAGTTCTGTACAGGTCCTAGAACTCACAGATATTCTCATTGCCTTTGAACTATTTTCAGATCAACCCATTAATATTGTTACTGATTCTTGTTATGCAGCAGGTTTAGTTTCATGTCTCTAAGCTTCTCTCCTTCGAAATGCTGCAAATCCACATTTACTCGCTGAAAAACATACTATATGGGTTCTTGTTATTCACAGAAGGTTTGATTTCTACATAATGCATGTTAGGTCACACACAGAAATGCCGGGGCCTGTAGCAGAAGGCAACCAAAGAGCTGATGCAGCAGCTATGTTCACAACAGTGCCTAGAACTCTCGAGCAGGTTAATTGTCTCATTTCTTTTTCCACCAGAACTCACATTCTCTGAAGAGACAATTTCAAATCACCCTCAATCAGGCACGAGACATAGTCATATCATATCATGTCCAGACTGTCAGCAAATTACGCCAATGCCACCCCAGGAAGGAGTTAACCCCAGGGGACTCATATCTAATGAGGTGTGGCATATCACGCACATAGCTGAGTTTGATAGGCTGAAATGTGTTCACGTTACAGTCGACACAGACTCCAAATACATAACTGTCATCACACACACTTGGGAAAAGGCAAGGGATGTCATAAGACACTGGCTTAACTGCTTTGCAACACTAGGGACCCCAAAAAAGATCAAAACGGACAACGGCCTGGAGTACATTTCAGCAAAAGTCAAAACTTTCCTAACAGACTGGGGAATCTCTCATTCCACAGGCATACCGCATTCACTCATGGGACAGGCCATGGTAGAGACAGAACACCATACCCTGAAAGTCATACTCAAAAGACAAAGAAAGGGAGAGTCCATCTGTAGCCCACAGGAGCATCTGTGGAAAGCAACATATGTCATAAATTTTTTAGATTGTGACAGTCCAGAGAAAAGCAGGTATGAGAGATAACACAGACCTCAAGCATTTTCCTCTCCCAAACCACCGGTCATGGTAAAAGACTTAATTTCAGGGCAATGGATGGGACTGGTAGATCTTGTGACATGGGGGAGAGGGTATGCGTGCATATCTACAGGTAAAGAACTAAAATGGATTCCCTCCAGGTTGTCAGACCCTACATAGGTATACCCTCACAGCAGCAGCAAGAACCAGAGTAATAACTGAAGAAACTGCAGACAGAGACATACAACTGATGTTTACCACTTGATGTTTACTACTGAAAATGACCAATGTGGCAAAAATACGGTCTTGCTAAAAGCCATAAGTGTGCATGTGAAGAATGAATGAGGTGGCTGTCAGTATGAATGCATATGAGTGAACAAAAGAGAATTGTGTGAGTGTACAAGCATTTTAAACACTAAACCTTAAAAAGGTAACATTACCTCAGCCACATGGTCACAGTAGAAAAATTCAGCTCATGACATTTACCCTGTTGAAATAAAGTTGAATTTCTCCTGTTCTACATAAACCCTTAGACAAATAAAGGTTAATATTCCTTGCTTCTCCTAGTTGCATGAGCACCATCCAGTTTTATAAAAAACCCTCAGAAAATTAAAGTTGGTACTTCTACCAATTACATGCAAACCTTAGAAAAGTCTACCCAGTTATACCAAAACCTGTCGGAGGTGCCCCGATGGAGACTTACAAGTGGTGGAGGGAAATTAGTGAAAAGAAATCAGAAGAAGAAGAAGAAGAAATAACATCAGAGTGTACTTGCGTCATGGTGCGCTGAATGTGCCTGTCAGGACTGCAAGAGTGTTTGTTTCACAGTGCCTTTACTCCTTTGTGCAATTGTTTTACTATTAGTATAATATATTTTATTATAAAAATGTGTTATTCCTGGTACTGTACCCTTGTTACACTTTTTCCTGTTGATTCAATGTAAGCCCTCTCCTAACTCGTCCTACCTGCTTCACCTGTTCTCCCCAGAGACGGTTTCCCATTTGTCCAGGTTCAGACAGTTCCAGCCCTTGTTACTGTGATTTGCCACTCTTGGAATACTCCACCCTTTATTCCAGAAAAGTCCCTACTCTCCCTATAAAAGCTGGCGTCCATGTTTAATAAATGTTCATTCTGTATCACACTGTGACTCTGTGCAGAGTGATCCTTTCTGGGTCTTGCATAGCGGGGGTTACAGCTCTTGCCCCCATCAAAAACCCTCAGATCAATAAAGTTGTTTATCCCAGTTACACTATACTCCTTAGGAAAATGAAGTTTCAAGTATTAAGCAGGTTCAAAAGGTTGAAGAGAAAAATTCTAATAAATAAGTAAGTTTGTTGAAGAACCAAAGTAAGCAGTGACCTGGGTCACTGTGATACTGTGATAATTGTTAAAGGTTTTACAAGGTTTAAAATGTACTGTTTTATTATTTGCACGTTGTATGATTAGTCTTAATAATAAAGTCAGGGGAGATGTGGGGAATGTGTTTCAGGGATGCTGGGTGATGCATCCTGGGAGAAGTAGTTCCCAAAATACACTCTAACACACATGGTCAGTGGTAAGTCCCATGGTGGTTGGCTAGGTGAATCACATGTTGTCCGAAGACATATAAAAGGTGATGTTCGCTTCTAATAAACAGATTTGGTTGTTGGAAATCCAAGCAACTGGGTCATGTGGTTTATTTATTATATTAATAAAGCCACAAAATCTTTCACATCCTTCCAAGTTTATTTTTAAGATACATATTAGGAAGAGGAAGTGAAAATTAGGAAAAACAATTTATCCTTTTTTTTTTCCTCTTGCATTTGTTTGTATGTATAATCTCCTTGTGGGATAATCTTATGATAAGTTAATTTAGGCCAATTAATTATTTATTACATCCAGAAAGTGAGATAGTTAATTACTATATTGGCTATGTGATGTTCTCAGATCTGTATTCTTTTTGCTGAAGGTAAAGAAGGTAAAGATGGATGCAGAATCTGTTTTTCATTTTTCTTACCAGAAAATTTTGCTCATGTGCAAAGAGTAAGTTGAAAAGAAAGTTCTTCACAAAACAATAGTTTGCGTTCTCTCATTTCTGCTTTTAAAATCTCGAAAGTCCTTTTCTGACTGCTGAAGTGTGTAGTATTGGAAACTTTGATTGCTTCTTGGTCCCTACTAACTCAGAACTTAGTTGCACAGGTAACCAGTTGAAAATATGTGCCTGTTTAAACATATACAGATGCTGTTATTTAACTTTGCTTTTAGGTAATTTTATATGACTGAGGGCTTTCATTTTTGCCCAGCTCTTCCAAGTCATCAAAAAAAAAAAAAAAAGGGAAAGATAGTGCTTAAGACTAGTTAAGCTTGCAAATTGAAGACATATAAACTGTAATTTGAAGTATTCTGACATGACTTTGCTTGTACATGCTTCTATTACCTTGTAGTAATCCACTTAGTAAACAACCTATCTTGGCTTGAAATATCTATTTAACTTAAAATACAGCATAGAGAATTGGTAAAGAATGGTAAAGCATACATGGTGAAGTTTCTTGTTCCAGTTTTGTTTTAAAACTCAAGAAGAATTAAACCAGAAGTACCAGCAGAGTTATTTTCATGGCCTTCAAGATCTTGATTGCCCTTGGCACCTCTTTTTCTCAGGAGTGGTGGGAGTCTCTTCTATGCTGGGAGTTATGTCAAAGAAAAAAATGTTCTGAGTAGTGGATTTGAAGCAGTAGCACATACTATTGCAAGAACAGAAAATCGCATGAGCTTCATCATCTTCAGACCTAAATGTCTTCAGGTTTGCTCTCCATTCTGTGAAATGTACAATGTGCTTCTATATAGCTCAGTATCTGATAAGACAAAACTCACAGATCTGTTTTTTAAACTCTTTGGCAAGGAATAGTGAGAAATATAAATAAAAATATAAATAAAAATGCACAATTAAGGGAAAAATATAATTTTTTGTTTTAAAAAATCTAAGATATAAAGGTTTTCTGCTTTTGGTTTTAATGATCAGTTTACTTATCAGTGTTTCATCTTAAGTCTCTATAAATGCACATGCTCTTTTGCCACAACTACTTTTTAATGCAGTAACTGTTGGAGCATTAATGCTCACTGCATCTTATTGATTTTAGGTTATTAAAAAATCCATGATGATTTGTTTCCTTTCCTGTTGAGTTATGCAGGGGGTCAATCTGAAGCTAGAATTTTTTAAAAGCTGAAATATATCCAAGCATACACACTTCGGCACAGAGAGTCCCTTTGCACTGCAGACCTTTCCACTACCTTTGTTATTTAGTAAAGTTTTGTCATATTTACTGAAAATATCATGATAGATTTGTGATATACTGTTTTTATTGAGGTAAAGAGAAGCTGATAACTTATGTGGAAGGTGTCCCTGTACAGGTGATTTGCTGGAATCACCGAAATGTCACTATCATAGAGGAGAAAAATCTCTGGGTATGACAGTACAGAGTGGGTAACAGAAATTTCAGGTAGTGTTTATCTGTTAGACATCTCTTGAATAACTAAACAGAAGATTTAGGTCAGTAGCACAAACTAGTATGCTGAAAGGACTACTTTATAACATTAAATCTTAAAGAAGAAGCATATTCTAGAGCATCTTTTTTTCATTGAAGATTTTGAGGAAAAAATGTTTATTTTAAAATGCAATTTAAAATGACTGACAACATCTCTGCATTTATACACATACACAAATATTTTCTCTTTAGATAATTATTACAGTTCTTCTGAAATGAGGAACTGCTTTTCTCCTGGTTTAATAAGACTTGGAATAATTAATTAAAAGTCTTTGCTGAGTTGAATGTTTCCTTCTGAAGGTTGTCTGTTTGATCACTTTTTAGAAGCCTTTGATTAGTACGAAGTGGGATTCCTGAACAATTAGAGGAAATTATTTGAAAATGACTTCACATAGTAAATGATCTTTCTTTTTGTAGGTATGAAATTGAGCCATAATATTTTTGACTTAAAGAAAAATCCCTTCAACAGAAAGGAAACTTTTTCTTGAGGAAATGTTTTAGAAAAAGCTAGTGAATGAGTCTTCTTTGTGCTGTTTGTTTGTTTTATTCTATGTAAATCTCAGAAGTTTTCACTTTCAAAGCACTGTCACTGTGCTGTGGAAACTTCATAATATTAGTTTGTGACAGCATAAATTATGCTCCCTCCTTGCTAACTCACATTAGCCCAGTTGGTGCTTTATGGAACAGCACGTAAATCTGCACTGTTAAATGTTACTGACAAGTCTGTAGTTACTAACAACTTAGTGTTGTAAGCACTACTTAATAAACAGGCAGATATTTTGTTAACAAATATTTCTGGGCTTTTCCATACAGGACTCTCTGCTTGAAAATCTATACTGCAAACATTTTGCAGAGTTCACAATAATATCTGTGCTCCACAGTGGTGGAAAAGGTGTGTGAGAGCGGCATGCCTGTGTGCTAGAAAGGCCATTCCATTTAAGAAGGGTGAGATGTCTCCCCTGCGGTTGTGGAGAAATGCTCTTGGTTCTAGAAAAATTCTGCTTAGAAGGCAATCATATCAAAACATGTTATTCTACTGGAAAACAGAAATTATTTTTTTCCCTTTATTTAAATGGAGGAAATATATACATTTATTTTTATAAGTAACTGATTCCTGAAATCCTTTTTTCTTTGAATTTTATTTAAATTTTTGTTGCACTTACTCTGCTTGTACAGTAGGCAGCAGTGCCTAGCAAGTGTAATTATTGTGTATTTCTGGTTTACTTTGAATTTTGATTCAATCAGAATCTCTGAATCTGACAACCTATAATCAAATAAAGGGAGTACTCTAGTAGGCGGGGATTAACGGAAGGGAATTAAACTGTCATTTTGCAACAGTTTAGACCAATATGAAAGCCCACTTATGAGTCTCTCCATAAATATCCCTTTTGTTTTGTCTAATTGCTGGTTTGAATGTATCAGACTCATCAATGGGATTAGGGTTAATAGATGTTTGGTCACGCACAACATGCAGAGGGGGAATCTGATACACACACGCACAAAAATTGCACTTAATGAGCTTAGCAAATGTTTGCCATATTTTTAATGAACCCTGGGACTGTCATTTAGAAATGCTTAGCAACTGCTTTTCCATCCTTGAAAATAGAGCAACTGAAGGACATTAACACTATGTACAGCATAAATAATGTGAGCTATTTAAAGATACCAGCTGGGACATGGGAATGGTGACTTTTTCTGTGCAAGAGTCAGGGATACTTAACACTTCGTGTGTGTGTGCTACATCTCTTATATCCCAGACAGGTATCTCTAGTTTTCTACAGGGAATGGGTGTGAGCGTTTGAGGGAGATCAAATAACCCTGTGGGTTCATTTTTTGTGTGTTTTGTTTGTTTGTTGTTTTTTATCTTTTAAAGTTAAACCTGTTTATGATACTTAGTTTTCAAAATCATTCTCTCCTGACTTTGTTTCACCCTCTGCATCTTTTTACCAAATACTTGTAGTGAAGATTTTTAAAAAAACAGATCTTTTTTGGCATCATCTGCTTCTGAGTTTTTAATTTCTGCCTTTACCATTGAGTGGAATGCTTGCTTAAACAAGTGATGCGGCAAAAAATGGGCATACTCTGGAGGACTGATTGCACAGTAGATTTAATGATCCATTCATTAACCTCCGGGACCTGCACATATAAAACCAATACAGGCTGATTAATGGGGAATTATTGGAGCAAACCATGTGTCGTGTGTGTAGTTATTTTGACTGGATGTAACAGAATCAGGTTTTCCTTAGGGAAGGACTTGATTTGATATAATGGTGCAAAAAGTGCCATGTGTATGAATTATGTTTAGAAGAAAGGAATGCTTTTTAAGACTTCAGTTGCCATAGAGGCAGTAGATCTAAGATTCTTTGTCTGCACACAAAAATCCTTTGAAACATCGGCTCTTAAGGCCTTGGATAGGGAAAAGAACCTAAAATCTGAACTGGCCCTTTAAATGCTTGATCCTGCTGTGATCAGTCAAAGCAGACCCTGCTGTGTCAAGTGAGTAATGCTTTTAAAAATCTGAATAGCTGAAAAAAAGCAGTATTATTAGCCTATAGAGTTCATAGGTGTCACCAGACAAGATTGTGACTACTGAAAACTTGTGTTTCACTAGTTCAGTTTTAGTTAGTGCAGTAAGTATGGCTTGCATACTATTTATGCTATACTAATGTGGATGCCTCGGTGTGAAACCAGAGCAGGTTTGAAAGGGAGGCAAAACAAGAAAAGTCTTCAAACACCTCTCATTTAATCATGCAAATGTGAACATAAACAGTGTTGAAATTCAATAATTATGCCTGTGATTTGTTTGAATGGTGTTGCCTACATGAGCAAGAGGGACCAAGTTCCTTTCCTCTCATTCTGTTTTTACCTGATACTTTATCCTTCTTGAAACTAGAGGGAGATATATGATGACTATCCTCACCTTAACTTTGACTTCCCAGTGCATATATTCAAATATCTTGAAAATATTCCTTTCTACTTTTCATGTATGGAATTTTTTATTCAGAGAACTAAATAACTTTGAAGTTCTCCATTAGCGCACAGAGATCTTTTACTCTACTCTGAAATAATTTCCAAACCTCTAATGCCTGAAAATGTTTGCATTTAATAGAATGAAATAAAAGTCTTTTACAAAAGTCTTTGGCCCTATTTCAATTCTCCATGTGGAGGCAATCATCTTACAAGACACCTACCTCTATGCTGTTTCATATATATTTATGTAAAATAAAGAACTGAGATGTTCAGGCATGTGTTACACAAAAGCAGTGTGAAGTCAGAACTGCTATGAAGCAGTACTGAAATTCATAGCTTCACAGAATATGGATAAGGGATTTCAGACTGTAGCTCACAGTAATTACCAACTACATTGGTATTGTAGTTAGCATGTGTGGCAGTTTGAGCCACACGTTATATTACCTTACTTCTAATGTGCTTAATCTAAGACTGAACTTTGACAAGATCACTTTCTATGCCAAATATAGCATATATTTTCAATACAATCTTAGTTTAAGAGGTTTACCAGTTCCTTCAAGAAAAAAAAGCTTTTCAGTTTGCAAAACTTTGAGGAAGAAAAATACAGTCTGATACCAAATCTAACTTCATCATCTATGAATAAGAGATACCAAAAAGATAATAAATAACAGAAAATTAAAAAATGCCCTGTTACTAGTAGAGGCAGATTTGGGAGCGACTGGACTGACTGCATGGTGCAAAGGAGCAAGTAGATGTTGAGCTGCTTGGGGAATGTCTACACACACGAACAGCATAAATCTCTCACCAAAACATCAGACTTGTGAGATAGAAGGTAATGTGGGTGTATCAAAATAAAAGACAGTGAGATCAAGCCTGGGGAAGACCAGAAATATTTCTTTGGAACACTTTGGTTTTCTGGTTATTCATCTGTGCAAAATAACACAGAAACTATTTTCTGACTTCACCATCTGTGATGGAGAAGGGTAGTAGTAGTGTAATATGCTGCTTTTTTGAGTTGAATTCTCTGCAGGGCAATGGAAAGTGGTGGTAGGCTCCAGCCTGGTCCCTCATGATGCTGCAGCTTCTACAGAAGTCGCGGCAGAAGGTAGAGAGGGCTATCACTGCACAGACAATTTTGTACCAAAGCAAAAGGCATTTATTTGTTTATGTCCCCCTGCCCCCATCCCAACCTTGGGTGTTTTCTATAGCTCTCATGCAAACCCAAGGAAACTATTGCAGGGCTTCAGCTCTGAGTTAGCTCTCCATATAAGCATGGACTACAAACTGGTTCTTTGATAAAGAGAAGAAAGTGGTAAAAACTTATTATATGGGAAAAATCAATACACTTCAACTTTAGGCATCTGCAACTCTTGTCCTGAAGACTTTGGAAAGGATGTAGTAGCAGGTACTGCTCCTTCACCTGTGTGTCTTAGCCTGCATGTGCACAGAAACACACTGAGTGTAAAACCTGGGGAAAGCTTCCCAGATTCATCATGAAGACTCTCCTACCTGATGGTCTCCTATAAATCGGTAAGACTGATGCTGTTGTATTGGTCAGCATGTAAAATAACCTGTCATCAGTACAGAATGTGATGTGCAGAATATCAGTGTAGCTTGAAATTCATAGCACTTTAACACCTGTTTCCATAGGTACAGTGTAATCCAGACATCTGAGAAGACAGCCTGCCTTTGCCAGACATGTCATTTAGGGAAAGAAATTAAGGAAGCTGATCACAAGGCCTGGATTATACAACTTTTTTAAAATATAGCAGCCAGACCTGAAATGTAACCAGGAATGGGACAGAGTGGATAAAACCCATTTCCTGTAATCTTTGTTGGAAAATTTGTATGTATCCTCCTCTTTAGTTTTTTTACTTCCCACAAGCAATATTGTTTGTTATACCTGGCAGTATTTGCAGGACCGTATGTCTTGATTTTTGAGAAGTTATACTATATTCTTAAGTGAAGGTTGGAAAAAATAAACAGATGGAAAAACGGGAGGGAGAAGGCATAGGAAAGAGATACAGTTAAGTGAATGCTAAAGGGTAAAGCTTCAGTGCCAGACAGTTATTTGCATATGCACAATATGTTTCTGTCTAGAGGCATATTTTCTCAAAGTCTGTGTGTGTATTTCTATGACTCTATATTTATCTGTATTACTGGCAACATATGTATGACTATGAACAGAGCTGGGGTGTTTGCAGAATGATTTATGATGCTCCTTAATTTTTTCTTTAAACACATCCTGGTATTGAGAAATGATCTCATATATGTAGGGCATTTGGAAAGAAATACAGGCATCATTTCTTAAATGCAAAGCACTGGAATCCACAGAAGATGCAGTTACATACATGTTTGTGCTTAGACATCAAATATATAATGGGTATGCATGTGTGTTTTCTAGGCCAGTTCCTTTGTAAAATGTTTAACAAGGAGAAGAAAGCTGTCCTGATATTTGTAGGATTGAGGAGCAAGGCTATACTCTGCAAGGATGACTTGCTATTGGACAGATTTGACCAGCAGAAAGGATCAGAGGTTCTTTTAAAAATCATGTTTTGCACCCAATAACTTGTGACATCCTGCCAGAGTGAGGAGAAAGCTATATAAAGGTTTCATAGCTGCTAACTGCATTAGGTAACTGCCCGGTATAGCACTGAAAGGGTCTATGTGGGTAAATATTTACCATGATCCCATAAGATTGGCTTTATTACTGCTATATTTGGCAAATGGGAATACCAAGTATGTCTATAAGTGGAGAGTGGAAATGCAGTTCTTGACTATTAGGCAATTTATCCAGGTAATTCCTAAGGCCACCTGTATTACTTATATGAGTAAGTAATAAAATAAACAAGAAAATTTGTGTGACTTTGAGTAAGCAGAGCCTTGTATCTGCTATTTTTAAGGCAAAATATTTGTTTATCTTTGCTTCTGTAAATAGATCATTGTCCTTGTCTTGACCAATGCAAGTACATGCACTGGCACTGTAAATGATATATTTGACTTTTCCTTTTATAAAACATTTTACTGGTGAACCATATCCCAATGAACTAAGTTAATATAATTCCAGGATGAAATATGGCTTAAATACTTGAAGGACACAGGCAGATAAAATCAGTTCTTGGACATTGTGGTGTTTTGTTGGGATTTTTATTATTATTTTTTCCTAGAGGTAGATATAAAGAAGCATGATACATTGGCTTTGACCTGTCAGGCTGAAGCTATTACAGTCTGCCTGTAATGGGTTTGTGTAGTTAAACAACATTTCCTTTTCCTGGGAGGAACTGGAAGGTATTCCATATCATGTTACATCAGCCCAGCTATCAAAGGAGAGGGAGAGGTAGCTCAGCCCTTCTTCTTCTTCTGGGATGGCCCTGTAGACATCTATGCCACTCTGAGACACTGCTTCTTGGGGGAGGTTGAATTTTACTGTTAACTTCCTTTACCTATGTGTTTGTAGCATTAGTAGTTCCTTTCCTTTTTCTCTGTGTAGATATAAACTGTCTTTCTTGGAAAGTCCTGGGTTTTACCTTTTTTTTCTTTCATCTCCACTTTGGAGGGGACACCTGGCGTTCAGTCAAAATAAACAACTACAAAATTGGTGCCGAAACCCTGGGAAGACTGCCAAGGGAAGATTGTTTACATAAACAACTGTCTCACTTATCTGTTTGTTTTGCTAACCTGAGAACATATAATAAAAATATGGCAATTTGCCTAGCTTTAGTGGTTATCCCTGTAATTTTGCTAACAGTTTTAATAGGATGTGAAACTTACACCTTAGAAGACCTAGAAGGGGATAAAATCAATTTTTTTCCCTTCTTAATTTTGACATAGAGGGTCTTGTAATGAAGGTGCCCATGATCCTTACTAATCCTTACCTGAGTTGTCTGGCTATAACCAATGCTCTTAAAACATTATGGGGAGTGGGGAAGGTGGTGTTGTTTTTGTTGCCTTGTGTTAGGACAAAACCAACTTTGAGAGAGAATTTACTGGGATGTTCTCTAAAGGGGCCAGTTCCTGGGTGGCAAGGAATGTGAATGAATTTAGGCAGGTTCTTAGGGTGTCTAACACCCCCTGTTGCTTGGGACTTCACATCAGAACAAGTATTCAACCCCAACAAACTGACACGTTGTTTAATGGAAGGATGCCTTGCCTACCCTGATTGAAACCAGCAACTTCTTGCCCTGTACTGGGGCCTGGCCTGTGCTTATCGAGCTGCAGTTCAGTATGCTAAGAAGACTATGACTGAGGCAGGGACCCAAAACACAACATCTGAAGTCACTATTGCCCCTGTAGTGAAAAGGAAGACATGGGTAAGGAGATCTACAGGACCTACAGGCCTACCTTTGCGATTAGTAAGGGAGGAAGAAGGAAAAGGGTCTACCCCCTCCGTGCCTTCAAGAGAAGAAGGGGAGGCAGGACAAATAGCCAGTGATTCATCAGAGGGAGAGGGAGCGCTTCCATGTGACAGAAGCAGAGAGAAAATGAGACAAGAAAGCAAAGTTACCTGATCCCTGAGCCCATTAGAACTTCGGGACTTGCCAGCCTGGTTAATGAATTCTTACCTGGCTGCTCTGATGCTGGGATAATGGGGCTAATAGTCACCTGTTAGAAGGTCATGAAGCACAGCAACTAGGATCTATTGCCAGAGATCATGAAATTAAACAGGAAATTGGAAGGGAGAGTTTTATTAGCAGTCTTTGGCTCTGACTCCTCTTCGGTGTGAGAGAAAGGTACCCATTTTAAAGAAGATCTAATGAGCTCTCCAAGAAGGTGGACTACTGCAGAAGAAGGCATCCAGGACCTGCGGGAATTGACCATGCTAGAAATCATTTATTGTGACACAGGCAGTCACCACTTCCTAAATCCAGAGAGTGTCCCTTGCATGCTACCCATGTGGAGAAAAGTAATTCAAGGTGCCCCTGCATCATATGTTAACTACCTGATAACAATGTATCATCCAAGGATGAATGAACCAACCACAGACACGATATGTACCTGAATACGGAGTATAGCAGAAGCTATGGAAGCCTCCTCACTCCCATGGTGCAGCAAGTTCGATTTCAGAGACAGCTCCAATCTCTACCAACGGCACATCCACACTGAGAGGATGGAAAGGCCTTATGAGTGCCCTGAATGTGAAACCCACCGCAGAGACAGCCCAAGAGATCAGTCTCGATCTCCTCCTGCCCCACTCAGAAGGAAAGGGAACCCCAAGAGCAGGCCACATGATGAGCTATGTTTTTTTCTGCGTGACTGAGGGGAAGACATGAAGAAGTGGGATGGTGAACCTACCTATGAACTTGAAGCCTGGGCATGAGAATTAAGAGGGAAGAAACCTAGTAAGAAGACTGTCCACGCAGTTAATGCAGAGGCTTCAGAAAGAGATTAGAGACCTTTGAGACACAGAAAGATTGAGATTAATTTCTGTGATCCTGATGAAGGGACCTCCAGCTGGGCAATGCAAGGATCAGACAGTGATCTGACCAGCAGAAAAAGAACAAGAACAAGAACAAGAATAAGAATAAGAACAGTAGAGGGGCCCTGCCTTCAGCCAGGAGAAGGAAAGGGACGATAGGGTTTACTGGACTTTGTGAGTTCGATGGCCTGACACATTGGATCCACAGAGATATAAAGCTTTAGTAGACACTGGTGCACAGTGCACCTTGATGTCATCAGGGCATAAAGGTACAGAGCCCATCTGGATTTCTGGAGTGACAGGGGGACATCAAGAATTATCAGTGCTAGAGGCTGAAGTAATTTTAACAGGGAATAAATGGGAAAAGCACCCCATTGTGACTGGTCCAGAGGCCCCTTGCATCCTAGGTATTGATTACCTCAGGAGAGGATACTTCAAAGACCCAAAGGGGTATCAATGGGCTTTTGGTGTAGCCACAGTGGCTACAGAGAAATTTAAACAATTATCTACCCTGCCTGGCCTCTCAGAAGATCCTTCCATTGCAGGATTGTTACAAGTCAAAGATCAACAAGTGTCAAAGGCCACTACAGTAGTACATAGATGATGATACTGAACGAACTGACATGCTGTGATCCCCATCCATAAAATGATCCGAGAGCTGGAGAGCCAAGGGGTGGTCCATAAGACTCACTCACCCTTCAATAGCCCCATCTGGCCTGTATGTAAGTCTGATGGAGGATGGAGACTGACTGTGGACTATCATGGCTTAAAATGAAGTTACCCCGCTGCTGAGTGCCACTGTGCCAGACATGTTGGAGCTCCAGTACAAACTGGAGTCCAAGGCAGCAAAGTGATATGCCACCATCGATATTGTAAATGCGTTCTTCTCCATCCCCTTAGCAGCAGAGTGCAGGCTGCAGTTTGCTTTTACATGGAGGGGCGTGCAGGACACCTGGAACCGATTGCTCCAGGGGTGGAAACACAGTCCCATCATCTGCCATGGACTGATTCAGGCTACACTAGAGAAGGGTAAGGCTCCAGAACACATACAATATATTGATGACGTTATTGTCTGGGGGGACACAGCAGAGGAAGTTTTTGAGAAAGGAAAGGAAATTATCCAGATTTTGCCATCAAAAAGAGTAAAGTCAAGGGACTTGCCAAAGAGATCCAATTCTTAGGGGTGAAATGGCAAGATGGACATCGTCAGATTCCAACAGAAGTCATCAACAAGATCATAGGGATGGTTCCACCAACTAACAAGAAAGAAACACAAGCTTTCCTGGGGCCGTAGATTTTTGGAGGATGCACATTCCTGAATACAGTCAAATCGTGAACCCTCTTTACTTAATGACCTGTAAGAATGATTTCCAATGGGGTCCTGAACAACAGCAAGCCTTTAAACAGATTTAAGCAGGAGATTGCACACACCGTGGCCCTTGGACCAGTCAGGGCAGAACCAAACATGAAAAATGTACTTTATTCCTCAGGTGGGGATAATGGTCCCTCCTGGAGCCTCTGGCAAAAAGTGCCTGGTGAGACCCGAGGCTGACCACTCAGTTTCTGGAGCTGAAGCTACAGAGGATCTGAAGCCATGGAGAAGGAAATCCTAGCAACTTATGAAGGAATACAAGCAGCCTCAGAGATGATTTGCACAGGAGCACAGCTGCTCCTGGCACCCCGACTACTGGTGCTGAACTGGATGTTCAAAGGAAAGGTGCCCCTTACCCATGATGCCAGTGATGCTACATGGAGTAAGTGGATTGCTTTGATTACACAATGTGCCTGAATTGGAAACTTGAATCTCCCTGGAATTCTAGAAATCATAACAAATTGGCCTGAAGGTGGAAACTTCAGTCTGGTTAATGAGGAGAAAAAGAACAAGTGAATTGGGCTGAAGAAGCTCCACCATACAATCAGTTACCTGAAGGAGAAACACATTATGCGCTCTTCACTGATGATTCTTGCTATACTGTAGGGAAGAACTGGAAGGGGAAAGCAGCTGTATGGAGTTACACCCGACAAGTGGCAGAAGCTACTGAACAGAAAGGTGAATAGAGTCAATTTGCAGAGCTCAAAGCTGTTCAATTGGCCCTGGACATTGCTGAACAAGAGAAATGACCAAGGCCTTATCTGTAAACAGACTTACGGATGATAGCCAATGCTCTGTGGGGCTAGCTGGATCGGTGGAAGAAGACTAATTGGAAATGTGGAGGAAAACCTATCTGGGGTGCTGATTTATGGCAAGACATTGCTGCTCGGGTTGAGAAGCTGACTGTGAGAGTCCGCCACATAGATGCCCATGTACCCAAAAATCAAGCTAATGAAGAACATCACAACAACAAACAAGCAGACTGAGCTGCACAAGTCAAGGTGTCGCAAGCAGATCTAGATTGGCAGCACAAGGGAGAGTTGTTCTTAGCTTGATGGGCACATGATGCTTCAAGCCATCAGGGCAGAGATGCCACCTATAGATGGGCACGAGACCGAGGGGTGGATCTAACCATGGACAATATTTCCCAGGTTATCCATGATTGTGAAACATACGCTGCCATTAAACAAGCAAAGAGAGTGAAGCCCCTATGGTATGGTGGATGTTGGGATAAGTATGGGTACAGGGAGGCTTGGTAGGTTGACTATATCACACCGCCACAGACCCGCCAAGGTAAGCGCTATGTGCTCACCATGGTGGAAGCAACCACTGGATGATTAGAGACTTGTCTGGTGCCTCATGCAACTGCCCAAAATACCATTTTGATTCTTGAAAAGCAAGTACGGTGGCAACACAGTACCCCAGAGCGAATTGAGTAAGATAAGGGGACTCATTTCAAAATCAGTTTAG
Source organism: Chiroxiphia lanceolata (assembly GCF_009829145.1). Lineage (NCBI taxonomy): Eukaryota > Metazoa > Chordata > Aves > Passeriformes > Pipridae > Chiroxiphia > Chiroxiphia lanceolata. The sequence continues at coordinate 35,683,381 of NC_045671.1, forward strand.
TTACTACTTGGACAAGAGAACATGACATTGAATGGGTATATCATATCCCATATCATGTACCAGCTGCTGGAAAAGTTGAGCGATACAATGGATTGCCGAAAACTACTTTGAAGGCATTGGATGGGGGGACTTTCAAAAATTGGGATCAGCACTTAGCAAAGGCTACTTGGGTAGTCAACACTAGTGGCTCCATCAATTGAGCTGACCCTGCCCAAACAGAGCCCCTTCACACTGTGAATGGAGACAAAGTCCCAGTGATTCACTTGAGGGGTATGTTAGGTAAAGCAGTTTGGGTTAACCCTCCCCTGAGCAAAGGCAAACTCATTCATGGGATTGTCTTTGCTCAAGGCCCCAGATACACTTGGTGGATAATGAGAGAAGATGGGGAAACCCAGTGTGTGCCTCATGGAGATTTAACCTTGGGGAAAAACTAATTTGTATTTTGAGTTGTATGTTGCAGGAAAAGTCACTAGACAAGGAAGACCTGAACTAAGCTGATGCTGGTGCTCAGTGATGAGACAATCATAAAAGGCAAGACCTGTACAAGTGTGGGATATAGACGAATAATGGGGGTGTGGGTGTGATGTAAAATGGTATGGAATAAGGAGTGGAGATTGTAGGGGGTTTGTGTAGTTAAATAACATTTCCTTTTCCTGGGAGGAACTGGAAGGTATTCCATATCATGTTACATCAGCCCAGCTATCAAAGGGGAGGGAGAGGTAGCTCAACCCTTCTTCTTCTTCCGGGATGGCCCTGTAGACATCTATGCCACTCTGAGACGCCGCTTCTTGGGGGAGGTTGAATTTTACTGTTAACTTCCTTTACCTATGTGTTTATAGCATTACTAGTTCCTTTCCTTTTTCTCTGTGTAGATATAAACTGTCTTTCTTGGTAAGCCCTGGGTTTTATGTTTATTTTCTTTCGTCTCCCCTTTGGGGGAGGGGATCTGCATAGCCTTGGTGGACAGTTGGCGTTCAGCCAAAGTAAATAGCTACACTACCAAATCAGTGATCCATAAGCTGAAGAGTCTTACTACAAGCCTTGACCCAATAAGCTGAAATGTCTTAGTAAGAATTGTTATGGACTTTTGAAAGAATAATAAAATGGATTCTTTGTAGTGCCCACACAATTAATAATTCAGTAGTCTGAAATGTCTCTGGAGATACTGCTCAAAAGTAGTAAGTAAATAATAGGGTTTTAGACATCTTATTTCTGTGTTTCTAAAGGTGTGGCTTTTCTTTTTATATTTCCTGCAAAGATTCCAGGCAAAATAAGTTTTGGTAGTTGTTCGTAATTCAGAAAAGGAAAAGCTAACTGTTTATTAAATACATTAAGTGGGATATTCTTTTCCTTTTATCCCCTCAAAAATCTTAATTAGGACTTCTGTTGCATTGCTAATATGTATTCGAGACTTAAGGAGGATTCAAACTCAGTTAGCAACCTTATTTGTTTCATGGTTTAATACTTAACCAATCTTGCTGCAATCTTAGTTCAAGCAGTAGATACTATAACTCCAGATTGCTAAGAGTTCTTCTCAAGATGCTGTGATAACGCTACCTCTTGGTAGAAAGAAGTCAAAGCAGGGGAAATAGATTAGTAATTCCAATGTGGACACAAGTGTGTAACTGTGTAACTGTGTACACAAGTCTATTTTAGAATGAGGTGATAGTGCAGTACTTGGGATGACATTATTTCTCAGTAATATACTAAGGAATGATTCAGTCAAGATAGGTCTAAACGAAAGTCCTGGCATTGTTAAAAATGAAAAATATTGGGTATACTAGTCTCTCCATCCAAATATTGTGTCTGCTGTTAACTTTGTCCCAGAAATAATGAACTTGTGGGAAGAAGGAGCAGTGTTCGGAGAGTGGATTTATGTAAAGGTAATGACATAAAAGTACATGTAGAACATTTTAATCCACTCTGATTAAAAAATAAAAGTTCTGAAAAATACAAGCTGGAAAATTTTAATTACATAATCATTAAAATCATGGAACTAAGGAATATTTTGAGGACTTCAATGCTCCAGATACTGATAAAGGCTAAGAATATACATGCTTATCAAAAAAGATCAGGGAAATTCATGGAGTATAAGTCCAACATAGCATTAAACACAAGAACCATCAAGTGTCAATCAAAGTCACCAGATACTGTGAAGATATGCCAGAGAAAAGCATTGCATTATGCATATTTTGTTTTATTTTTCCCTCTGTGACTGCTCCTGGTTACCAACAGAGATGGGATGCTAGGCTAGCTGGAGCTCTGATCCAAGAGGTGGCAGTTCTTATCTGGAAACTCTGACCCTGTAGCTTTTTATGTCTACCTTCTCTGTTTTAGATTTACACTGCTACAGAAAGAGTAATCTGGGTGTGTAAATGCATGCACAAAAAATGTGGAAAAAGGAGAGGAAAAAGATTTATTTTTCTATGTGATTAGGAAAGAGGACAACAGGGATTTACGGCAAATTCAAATCCTAATGTATCCTTATTCTTTAGAATTTTTTAGACTCAACCGTTGACTTGAAGCAGTTTTGTTGTAATTGTTGTGCAAGACTGAAAGGACAGGGATTTTAATTTCTTCCTAAAAAGAAAGTACTTTTAAATACCCTGATTATTACATTGCTTTGAATTACGAGCACTTCCCAAATTTTGTGTGAAGAGTCTAGGGAATTACATACTAAAGAATGCAGAAACCATTTCATGCCAAAAGAGAATTTTGAAGAGGAAAACACAAAGAGAAAACAAATTGTTAATAGAATATAGATCTTTTCCATTCAAGACCTAACTCATACAATCAAATGATTGTTTAGGTTAGAAAAGACCTTTAAGAACATTGTCACTAATTGCTCTTTCAGCTTACTCTATGAATAGGATTAGAAGGATTTACAGAGTACAGAAAAGTAGAAGGGAGATAATTTAAGCATGACAGAAAGATATCTTAAATGTCTTTTCAAAACACAGGAGGAGAGGTAACTCTTTTTTCCCTAATGCTTACATTCCAGATGAATTTATATGGCAATTACTGAAGAAATTTGAATAGAATGTTTGAAGTCTGACCCATAGCAAACGTTTATGGAGAATGTATAATCCTCTAAAATAAATATTTGTGATATGTAGTTCTGTGGTTCTTGCTTGTGACTGAACTATGATTCTAGTGAATAGTTGGAGAACCATAAAGGTTTTTCTTTGCACCCTCTGCTCCCCCAGCTTCATTACAAATAGGAGACATAATTTAAGTATAAGGAACTCTGGGAACCATATAATTGCACTGCAAAGAAATTTTCACAAGGAAAGCCTCTCCTGGTACTCTGTCTGAAGCCTACCTAACACCTTCTCTTCCTCTTAATTTCTTTGTTTAATTGAACAGATGAAAAAAGGTTCAAATGGATGAGATAAAGGTTTGAACACAGCAATAAGCACATATCCATGCCCTGTACATAAGACACATATCCATGCCCTGTACATGCTGCTTCTTGTTATAATGTGAAACATCCAGAAACTGAGGTGCTCTGATCGACAAAATACCGCTCACTGTGTTACAAGTCATGTAAAGGAAAACTCATAGTTTAGTGATGTGCTGTTGCACACGTTTCAAGTGATTGCTGATGCTAGAGCAAAATGTAAAGTCACAGTGGTGATACTAAACAGGAAAAAAAAAATCGCTGGAGAAGGAAAGTAAATTTCTGAAACAGTGCAAAAGAGTAATCATTAAAGCAGTAAGACAAACAGCCTTCCAAGTCACCAAAGCCGTTTAAAGAGTGATTGCAGAAAATTTAAGGGTAAAGTAGATTAGAAAGATAGAAACCTTCTGTGAGAGCTCATGATCAAGAATTAAGCAGCTGTAAGAAGTAGAAATGGACCAAATTTTATGGAGAACATGTGATTCCATTAACTCATGACATCAAACCACAACTGAAATAGTTATAAAAGCAGAAACTATAATTACTGATGCTGCTGTGGATGTCTTGTTATATTTTATTTTATAATTAGATTACCCTAATAAAATTGCTTTTTATATCCTCATCTGTCTTTTTGCCTGTTGTTTAGTGCAAATAAATTGAGCAACATGAAACATGTGAAGAGGCATTTGACCCAGAAATAGTTACACTGAAGTTTCAGGTTGGTTGGTTTCCCCCATTCTGGAAATCATTATTTGAAGTAAAGAACTTCACTTGTTTTCCTGTAGTTTGGTTTCCAAATTTATTTAATGGAACGGAGTGCTTGACACATACGGAATTTAAGTCAGTGTAAAAATCTCAAACAAAACATTTTTAGGTAATGTCCTCCAGGTCTTCTGGTTTAGAATGCACTATTTTGTGTCATCTATCGAAAATCTTAATGAGTTTAATCCCTTGTCTGCAAATACATTTAGTCACTTTGCTACCACAAGATGACCTTCTACATGTGAGGTGTGCAGTTGCTGTTTCTGTTAATCTTCACAATGTCATTTTTGAAGTGTTCCACATTCAGTCATTAGATAATATTTCACACATACAAAATTAGCATGATTAGTAAATCTTGTGATGAAGAAAGCAAGTTGATATGTGCATGGTATGATATGTCATAGCTTCTCGAAGTTGCTTTATTTCCAGTGGGCTGGTTCTTTGTTTCTACCAAGAAAATACCCATATGTCTTCTAGAAAATTTTGAAAAGAAGGATTCTTCTTTTTAAACTCAAAATTATGTTTTTATATTCATTATTAATACTTATGTTCCAAAAGAATTCCATGTATTTAAAAATGGGGTTGTTTAAGAAGGTTTTTGATTTTGTCATTTGGAAAGTGCTTGTGAACTAATTGCTTTTTTACAAGTATGCCGACTATTTGAAGCTAGTATAAGACAAAAAATGGATAGTTAATAAGTGTGGTAGATATATTTCATGTTCAGATGCAGAATTTTCTCACTACCATATTAATTAACTCACTAGCTTGGTAAGTACGTAACTTACTAAAGGCAACATGCTTATAAACTATCATCAAAGGCAACACACACTTTATGTCACATAAAAAAAATTGTGCCAAATCACAGGAATGAGTGAAAAATTTCAAATTTGATAGGAATTCTCAAGTGTGGAAAAATCTGTCTTCCATGCATCCAGTCATCAAGATGTTGTAGTTAAAGGCTGTAATACTGTACAAGTGACCACAATATATGGGCACATTTAGTGTTTCACATGAGTTTAGACATCACAAATGGCACCTTGTTTCCCAATGATATTCAAGAGATGATTTCAACAGGTTTACATAAAAAAGCTCCCAAAATGTTTAAAATCACTTATATCACTTATACAATTTGGATTATATTGGCCAAAATATTTCATTAATCTAAGAAATCTTTCTTTATATTTTAGTTGTATTTGGTAACATTCCAGAAAACATGGTAGATCTTGATAAATTTACCTGCCTTTTTTTTTTTTTTTTTTTTTTTTTTGCCTAGGATACTTAAATATAGGTTTTGTTAGAAAGACACTAAGTTTCAAGTCTGGATCCTAATCTCATGGAATAAGAATAATGCAAACCACTCACTTATTTTTTGTTTTCTTCCTTTTACTCTTTGGTAAAATTAATCAAAAAGCCTCAGATTCTTTCCATTTATTCAGGAGTTTTTGTAAATGGCCATTTTTTTCTTCCTTTACTTAATTGAGGTCTTACCAAGTAAAATTCTTCCATCTCTTCTTCTGTCATTTATTAAGTTCTCCTTTTAATAGTCCACGTGTATGTACAAGTGTGACTTCAGGGGCACAATCCTGAAATCTTAATATGCAACTTTTTTATAAACAATACAAAGAAGCTGACAGGTCTCAAAGGGGCTTGTGTGAAAAGATAATTAAGTGCTTTAGAGAGTGTCAAGAGTCAATAGCTCAGCACTGTCAGCATTCTTGAGTATTACAGGTTATAATTAGATGACATGGAGGTGCAAGAGATGTTTGGCAGTTTATTTCAGCATGATCTTGAGGGTAAAAGTAAAGAGCTGCCTCAAAATGTGACACTATGAGTGAGGAGAGCAGGAAGATTAAAACCTCACACAGGTTTTTTAGTGACTTAGACAAATTGCTACTTTGTGGAATGCCACTGTTTTCAAAATCCATCCATCCAGTCAGTTTTATCTTGTTTTCAAAATCCATCCATCCAGTCAGTTTTATCTTATGCCCCAAATTTCAATTATGAGGTCACTGGTATTTTACTTTTCTAAAATTCCAATTCTTGACTTACTAAACTACCTCAGAGGTAAAAGTTTCAAAAGCACCTATTTAACTATTGGTATTCAAATTATTCCGTAAGATAACCTGTTTACCTGATTACTGAATTGTGTACTTCTGTAAATATAATAATTTACTCTCTCTGTTACTTATCCACTACTAGCCCTACTCCTGTTGTATTAATACAAACCATCCATCTCAAAATCCCAAGGATTTTAATACTTTTTCAAGATAAAATCTCTTATACCTGTTCCTTTTGAAATGTTAGAAGCTCAGGTTTTAAACTGAAAAATAATTCCCACCATAACTTATGTTTTTGACTGCAAGCAGGTTTCTGCATTGACTAAGGTAATTAAAGGTTATCTTTGTAAGAGTTCATGTGATTACAGTTATGATTATTAAACTATCAGTTGTCCACTTTTCCATTAACATTCTGCTTGTTTTTTCCCCCTTTTTCTTCTTCGAGACATTTCACAGAAAAGATTATCAAACATTGGAACAGGCTGCCCAGGGAAGTCCTGGAGTCACTATCCTTGGACATGTTCAAAAAATGTGGATATGGCACTTCAAATAGGTTAGTGGTAAACATGATGGTGCTAAGTCAACAGTTTGACTGGTTGAGCTTAGCAGTCTTTTACAACCCTAATGATTTTTTGATTTGTAAACTATTTAAAATGGCTCACTGGAGTCCTTTCTGAGCATCTTTTGGTCATATACCTCCCCTAGCTCCAGAATTATGTTGCTTATAAATAATCAAGAAAAGATGAAAGCTTTGTTAAAAAAAATAAAATTAAAAAAAAGGTTTAGCTGCTAAGGCACAGGAAATTTCTGAAACTAGTGAGAGTGAAACAATCACATTCTTCCATTCTTAAAAGACTAAATCCTGAAAATTATCCTCTGATAGAGGATTTTTTGTGTAAATTATTTTTTAATGCAAATATGAATTACATGTCCTTTTGTTGAATTGTTTGAGCATTTCAGTAAAGTATTGGAAGGAGAAGAACTACTAGGTATACTTCAGTGAGACTTGAAAAAAGATTTGAGAGAGGTCTTAGCAGTGGTCTGTTATAGAAGCTAAATAGCGACAATGTGAAAGAAGATATGATGACAAGGGTAAATAGTAGACAAAAGAAAATGAGCAAACACAGAGATTGACTGTAGGTGTTGATAGCAGACCACATTGGATTCTCTATTGAGGTGCTATATAATTTTTAAGCATAAATACAAACAAAACAGAATGTGATTAATGAAATAACTCTGTATCAAGTGATAATGATTTCTTAGGTGTTTCTAAATGCTATGAGAAACTCCAGAGCCATCTATGCAAACTCAGCCATTAGGAAGGGACAATCCAAGGAAAAACTTATATTGCTATCTAGCTTTTGTCTTTAAAAACTTTCAAATCCCATAAAGGGAATGGTACAGATAGTATGTTATCACTGCAAAGAAAATAGCAGTAGGGGCCTCAACTAAAATTTTCAATTTTCTAGCAATATGAGTCTCCCTATCTTGAAAAGTATATTGCAGAAGTTGAAAATGTTCAGTGAAAAATGAAGGAAATTATTATGAAGAGAAGTCTGTTAAGGGAGTTGAAAAACACTTTAGAGAGACTCAAAAAGTTTTTTTTTAATCTTAGAAAGGAAATGAAGAAGAAGAAACATGATAAAAATTGAAAAAATAGTAAATGTTAGGGAAGAAATAGCAAAGGACATTCTGTTTTCCAGTTGCAAAGCTTGAGAACTAGAGAACATCCAAGAGAGCAAAAAATGCCAGTTAAAAATATCAAGGCATATTTGTGAATGCAGTGGCCCACACAACATCCTTCTGACCAATAATTTTGTATAATTCTAAGAAGGGTTTGAAATTTCATAGAATCATAGAATGGATAAGATTGGAAGGACCTTAAAGATCCTTAAAGATCATCTAGTTCCAGCCCCTATGCTATGGGCAGGGATGCCACCCAGGTTACTCAACCAGGTTGCTCAGTGACCCATCCAACCTGGCCTTGAGGACTTTCAAGGACGGGAGATCCACAACATATCTGTGCAATAAGTCATAGGACAATAGAAATGCTCAGAATTCTAATTATCACTGCAGCCAAATATTTTGGGAGGTATTAAAACTGTGTTATGGAGGACGTAAGAGCATACCTAACTAAAGAGATTAGGATAGATATTAATATGTATTAATATGAATTATTGCATGTCTGCCAAAAATTAACTATTCTCCTTTTCCAAAACTTTCAGAACCAGGCAGTCTTGAAAGCAGAACATATTTCAGCACACTCTATATCCTGTTGAAATCAATGGCATAATCTTTTAGATTCCATATTTTTAATTTTGCATCCATACAATTTGTTGTAAGTTTGTGTATAGGTCAAATACTCACTTAAGAAAAAGAACTGTACATGTGTCTTACTTTTGTGATTTTTGTGTCAGTAGAAACACATAGAACTAAATCTCTGTTGCAATGCTTAAATCTCTTTGTAGGACTAAGCTCAAAATTATTTTGAAAGTAGGATTTAGGATTCAAAGTTATCTAGATGCTGGGAAAGTTATGTTGATTTAATACATAAAATAATAAGTATAATAATAATGAAACCAGTACAAAGGTATACAAATAATTTGTTTCCAACATTAGACAGCATGGTTTTACTCTAGAATGACACCTGGTAATTCTGAGAATTGCTTGTGGTCAGAAAATAGCTTTATTTTTTTCTTATCAGAAAGCGATAAAATTTTAAGCCAGAATGATTTCTCTAAATAGTTACAGGGTGAGAAAGTATTATATCTTAGAGTTTAGAATGTTTAGTCAGATGGAGGAAAAAACCCAAAAATTAAAACCAAAACCCCCAAAAACCCTCTCTGACAGTCATAGAGTAAAGCACAGAATTTTAAGTAGGAACTCAACATTTATAACTAATGAGAACAGAGACGACATAATTTCTTTTACCTATGTGAGTACAACACAATGAACAAGTCTGACTCATCGGGGAGTTTGATCACTGTGTTTTAAATTTCACCATAGTTAGAGCAGATGGGGGAAGGATGAAGAGGGAAGGTGAGGAAAATGTTTGTAAAATAAGCTTCCAGAAGAGAGGGGCTAAAAGATGTTGAATAGTATTTTACAGTTTTTTTAAAAAAATTACCCTTTCTAGGGAAATATTTCTTTCCATTCAGTTTTTCAGGTTCCAGAAGTTATAGTTCATGGAGGCTGGTCATATTTTTTCTTTGACAGAGATCTTTTCTCATTTGTGGAGAAACTGCTCTCTGCTACTCATACCATGAACCATACTCATAACATGAACCTGTTATGAAGTTCCTCTAAGTTTTTGGATTCATCCAGTTCTCTGAACATGATTCCTTTACTAGCTGCAAGTAATATATTTATGTGATAAAATTTTACATTTCTGACCAAATCTTGTCAATCTGATTAAATCACAATCCAGTCAGAAGGCATGGAAAGCTATAGCAAAAAAAGGAAAAGAATAAAAAATTCCTTCATGTAGTTAATAATTAATTTAATTTCTGTCTCTCCATTAAAGCATGCAATAATCAGAAATTCTGAGCATGCAGTGGTATAAGGTTTTCACCTGTGCTTCACAAGAGTTCTACCTTTATTGTGTAGCTAGGATCTGAAGCCTTATCCAAAGTACATGACATCACCAACTAGATGACATAAAGAACATATAAGAGCTTTCTCTAGGTCTTCTCAGTTGCTCAAGTGGAATGTAGTTACATAAATGTAGTTACATAAATGTAACTGGTTACCTTTTCTTGGGACATTTATATGCAAAAATATCAGTCATCTAAACCTGAGGTATCAGGAAAAGAAAATAATGTCAGCTGGGTTGCATCCTGATAAAATGCTATTATCCTGCTAATTTTGCATAATAAACAATGTTACTGATAAATATGAAACAATGTAGTTCCATTTACTCTCCTCTTACATTCCACCAAGATACTGTGAATCTTGGAAAGAAGTAGTGGTCATTTATATATGTTTACTTTGGAGCAAAATTTTTCAGTGAATTGGGGTATGCTATCTGTTTAGCATTGGGGTATGCTATCCGTTTAGCAAGATAATCTAAAAAATAAACAAAAAAAGGAAAAAGAAAAAGACACCAAGTCAGGTTATAAATGTCCATTCTTTTATTGCAGGCTTAGGTATGGAACAAAAATTCTTTTGAATGTTTATGGAATTTATACTATGCTCCAATAATAAAATCAATCAATCAATCAAACAAACAAACTCCTTAAACCTAAAGATAATACTTTGGCTTTGACTCTAATGTCTATATTTTTTCTGCCTTTACTGAATATGTAACTAATTAGGATACAGTTCTCTCGGACTACATTTGGCAAATTCTGAAGGGATTTTAGGTTATATCATAAATATTCTATCTGTGATGTCTTCAATCTTCTACCCCAGTTTTTTTAAAATTAAGAGATATTTAATGAATATTTTATATCTTAACAAGTAGTTGTTCTACAGTAAAATGAGTGGTTTCAAAAGATGCAATTCTTGTGAGTGCATAAGGATTTTCACTGTACTAGATTAGACACATGTTCACATGTTCCAGGAAACCTGCCCCCCTTTTGCAGTCTTGACATGGGGGCAGGATGAAGATTGCTGATGAAGATTGTTATCTGTCAAAAGGAGTGTGATTACGTGACTCACCTTGTTTTCCATAATATATAATTTAAAAGCATACTGTCATGGTATTTTTCATAATTAAAAAAACCCTTTCTATTGTTTATAATTATCCCTTCAGTGCTTGACATTGAAATCTGTTTCCTTACTGATCTATTTTCTCCTTTCTTTGGAAGTACTTGTGGTTGAGTTATTCAAGAGTTATATATGAATGTAAGATGACTTAATTCTTATACTTTTTACTAAGAGTGGGGCAAGAATTTCTTTGTATTGCACCTAGATGATTTTCTTGACAATCCCCTGGCTGCCCCAGATCCTTGTTGTGTCTGTGGACAACCGAATGTGGCAATGTTGTGCTGCCTTGTGCAGTGCCTCAGTGGTCCATGCTATGCAGAAAAACAGAAATGTGATGGGAAATACCTTCTGTTAAAAACCTCACTCTAAATCTTTGTTTGCGAAGTCTAGCCATGATGAAAAACCTCACCCAGAGTCAGGGTATTTCTTCCTTTAGAAAAACTCATGTGAGGATATAACGTACTCCTTAATCAGTTTATTGTGTGACTTTCATCTTCTACTACTAAGACTCCTCCACAGACAGTCACTTCAAAACATGCTGTATGCATGCACCTATCATACTATTTGTCTACGTTTTTGAACCTCCCTAAAATTCCAGCAATTCTGATGGAGATGTTTCCTTTTTTGCATTGCGTAAAATAGCAGGATAAGTTTTACAATTAAGATGTGAGGCCGAGATATAAGGTCTTTACCTAATAATTTTTTCACTGAGTCACACCAGAGGTTCAGCTAGCCCATTTACCCATTCCCCACTTACATGACATCTAGTTGCCACAGATCAAGAAAAGGAACCACAGAAATACAGATTGGTCCTTCCATTCTTATAACCTTTGACTTTCTGGAAATCTGCAACTTGTAGACATCTGAAAATTGAGCTGAAAATTGCATCTAGTCTGTGTTTTTTAGTAGACCTCAATAGAACCTTCTAGGTGGCTGGCTTTGGCCAGTTGCAAGGCACTCACACAACCACTCTGTCACTACTTATCCCTCATCAACAGGGTGAAGGAAGAGAAGAAAATAACATGAACTAAGATAAAGGCAGGCAGATCACTCACCAGGTACTGTCACAGATAAAACAGCCTCAACTTCGGAAAAAGTATTTTAATTTATTACCAGTTTAAATCGAGCTGCATAATGAGAAACAAAGACAAAATATAAAACATATTTCATACCCTTCTTTCCAGTCTCAACTTCACTCCTTTATTCCTGACTTCTTTGTTCCTGACTCCTTTGACTTATGACTCCACAGCCCAAGCAGTAAAAGGTGGGATGGGGAAAGGACGGTTGCAGTCAGTTCATAACAGTTCATCTCTAGCACTCCTTCCTCCTCTGTTGTTCCCTGCTTTGCCATGCAATCCTTAATGGGCTGCAGGCAAATATCTTCTCCACCACTGTCCCTCTCACAGACTGCACCAGAATCTCTGCTCCCATGCCTGCATTACCAACTCTTCCTTTTTTTTCAGTGGTCTTGTTGTTTTCAGGACTTTCTCATTATTATTTTTTCCTTCACTCCTCTTCTACTAATGTAATTGTTTCAGTGTGTACCACAATTTAATTATGTTTTGTTTAAAAAAATACTTCCTTTTATTTTAAATTCACTGGATGCTAATTATATTTGGCTGCAGCTATGTTGTCTCTATGTGAAATGGTAAATTGCCACACCTATTCACTTTCTTTAAGCTGTTAATGATTTCATGACTAGCTGTCAAATTCTTGGCCATCTCCTTCCTAGAGTGAAAAGCCTCTTCACTTCTTTTTTTTACAGAAACCATTCCATACTCCTAACCACCCTTCTCATCCTCTGTCTTTTATAGTTCTTTCATATCTTTTAAGATGAGATATCACAACTTAAACTTTTGTTACAAGGGTTTATAGAAATTTGTTTTAATTCCTATTCTTTGACTAACAGTTGTTAGCATTCTGGTTTTACCTGTCACTTTCTATTATGAAATTCTTATGCAAACCTTAGTAATTTTAGATTTCATTCCATTAACTGCTGTACATAATTATCAATTCTTTTTCAAATTGTTATTTCCTGGTCATTTATGAACGGACGTCCTAGAAAATATCTCGGCAAATGACTTTCCTGGTAGTCCTCCTCTATTCTGAATGTTGACTCTTTCTTACTCTTCTTATTATCATTTAACCAGTTATATATTCTTCAAAGGACCATCCCTCATGCCCTCAAAAAGCTTGGCTTTTTAGTAGCTTTTAGAGGAAGATTTGCCAGGAGTTTTCTGGAACTGAAACATAATATGTGAACTGGATATCCTTTCCGCTTTTGCAAGAGCTCAGGGAGTGCTTGAATTGTCTCTGCCTGTTCTTACAAGAAAGAGATTTAAGACTAGAAGAAGGCTCACTGTCCAGACATAGACTAATGTAACAGGCTTCCAGATGCACTTTGCTTTTGGTTCCCAAAGTTCTAGTTTCAAATAAGGTGATCCAAAGGGATGGTTCTAATGCTTGTAAGGCTGCCTGGAGCTTTTTCCAAAGCTACTATTTTACCATCTTCTTAATATTGTCTTCCACAGTACCTACAGCAAATACATCTCTCTGCAACATTGTCTAAGTTTGATTTGACTCCCTGCCAAGTCCCCAAGACCCAGCAATAAAACCTCTTTTGCTCCTTTGCTCTGGCAAAGAGCAAAAGAGGAAAAAACCTATGAAAAGATCCAGACTACCCAAACAATATTAAAATATATATATTTACATATATTACAGTTATATACATTTGAAATACTATATACAATTCCAAAAGGGAAAGAGAAAAGGAAGCGGAAAAAAAAGAACAAAACCAAAACCAAAACAGATATACACAAGCAAAAAAACCCCCTCAGGATCTAGTAAACTAAAGAATTAGCAAAAGAATATCTTACTACTTTCCTTGGGATAGCACAATCGCCCAAACTCTGCCACCACGCTACCGGACCCCAGATCAGCAGGAACAACAGGCCCTGTAGGCCTGGCCAGGCCTCAACTCCCCCCACAGGAGTGAGACCGGCCTTGTGGGATTCTGCTGTCTCCAAACCTCTCTGGAAGGGAAGAGAGGAAGAGGCTTCTCTCTCCATCTATTTATATGCTGGGATACGTAAAGGAATAGGATGGAATACTTCCTTCCTTCCTTCCTGGTGACCAGGAAGGAAGGCCTAAACTCAAAACCATTACAAACATACAAAATATTTAGGAATTTTAAAACCAAACAGCACTGCTACTGTGTGCAATATGCAGTACTTGAGCAAAGATGAAACTGTGAAGCTTAGAAGACTTGTGAAATATCCACTGGGTTACATATTGGCACCTTGTTCTGGCAATACTGGAACTGTGATTTTTTTCCTTTGTTTGCAAAAAACCAAACTAAACAAAAGGATCATTGTACAGTTTTCCCTGCTTTGATAGCAAATGACAGTTTCAAGAAAATGGACTCTTCAGATGAAAATACTATTTTGCCAGAATCACTAATCCACTTGGATGATACTGACAGAAACATGTTGCAATATGTACTGTAGTTTATAATATGGTTTGTATGTCTTACAAACCGTCTTGTTCCTTTAAGACATCTCTCCAGATTTAGGGTTTCACTCAAGAGAAAGGAATCTACAACCTCCTAATCATCCAGGACCTTTAGAAAAGCAGTCTGCTCCTGTTATGGACTAGGCTTTCCCTGGTAGCTGATGTGAAGGTAAGCAGAATTGTTTGTACTTGATGTTTCTTTTAAAGAACCTTCCCCAGACAGCAATGTTAGTGTTCGACAGGTATTTACCTTGAACAGGATGCAAGAGTTGATCATAATGTGGCCCTAAAAAGGGAGGTAATTTATTTGAGAGAATGATTCTAAACATATGCACATAGGATGAATTTAATTTCAGAAAAGGAGAACGAGGAGTATGTGAGACTTTCTCAGGAGCAAAACTCTTCGCATTATGGCTTTACTGGACTAAACAAAACTTTCCAGGATTTCTTGTAAGGCAAGAACTTCCACTGTTAAGCAAATGTGCTAAAACCCAAATTAATTCTTTCTCCAGTCTATGTCAAACTCCCTTCTGTCTGAAAGGAGAAAAAATCCCAACACCATTAAAGTAAATATTTAAGACTGTGCTTCAGTGGAACCTGGTGCTTATAGACAAATTATAGTCCTGCGTGTGCTTTTAAAAATGTGTAGATTTTATTTCAAAAAACTCCTTCTTCTGTAGAAATAACCCAGATGCCTAGAAAAATGTCTAGAAATGTGTATTTTGCACATGTCCTGAGCTGCTTCTATCTTGACAGACTGAACAACCCAAGTCAAATCATTATTGAGAAACAGTTATTTCTCTGCATGACTCCTCTCCAGGCATGTTGTACTGCCATGGTCAGTAAAGATCCTTGTAATAGGGTCAATGTGCTGGCTATTATGAATCCTATTTTAAGCTATCAACCTGGAATGTCTGAGTGTGAGTCAATTGATTAGATCCAGTGTGGGAGTCATCCAGCTTACAGGAAACTCTGTGGATGCTCAGCACTGCAGCATGAAAGCCAGTTTTTGCCATCTACCCTCATGTTGTCAAGTTCACTGTTCTTAATTTTGGTGACTGAATAATCAGTCTGACACACAGTAAGAAGCAGCTGTTCATTTTCTGCTATCTAAACATTTGTCAGAGTTTATGCCTTTTAAAACATTCATCTTTTTTGGTTAAGACTCATCTTGACATCATTTTAAATTATGAAGGGCTAGAGGTGTTCATCAAGAAACAGATTAGAACACATAGTAGACCTGGGTAATTATTTGAGGCCCAAAAAGGCGTTACATGATGCATTTTAACTGAAACTTTAGTGGATTGCTAAATTAAATGAGTGGTTTAATGATAAACACGTTGGAGTTAATCAATTGAATACAACTATAGGGATATTGTGTAAGTGGGTTTATGAGTTGAGAGACACATCTGCTTAATCTTTGTTTAATAACAGATTTGACAACTAGCTAATGGTGCACAATATCTAATGTTCTTAGAAGGGTGCTGGCACCATGAGTAGCCTGAAATTTTTTAGCATAACAAACCAGATATTTGTGATAATGAGAATAATTTTTGAATTAGAAGTATTATTTACATCTTGTGGAGTTGGTATATAACACATCTTCCAAGTGTTTATTTGATAATAACACCTAATTATTTGAAAAGTGGAAGCATGTATTTCAGAGTGATTAAAAATTTTACTTAACACAACACTTAATCTATCTTTATTAGAAAATGCAGCAATGTCATTTTTAGTAAAATTCATCATGACTAGGCTTCGCGAATGAAGATTTGGGAAGGCTCTATTCACATTTGTTACAGGCACGCTGGTGGCTTATGAGGCCAATACGAGACAGACGTATCTGATTGCAAAAGGCACAGCAGAAAGACTCCTTAGATGGTATATTCTGCAAAACACGGTTCTTTCTGCGTTGCCTTTTCTCCTGAAGAGTGATCCTGCGTGAGTTCTCAAAGGAGACAGCTGCGTTATAGATGGCGTGTCTCCAGGCCTCCCGATTGGAGACCAGAGTAGACCAGTTATGGTGATCAACATGGCCAAGGCTGAGATGATGTTTCAGGGAGTCCTTGTATCTTCTCTTTGGGGCTCCTCTCTTGCAACAGCCGGTGGCAAGTTCACCATAGAGCAGGATCTTAGGGAGGCGGTGGTCCTTCATCCTTGAGATGTGCCCTGCACAACGCAGCTGTGTTCTCAGCAACATGGCCTCAATATTTGTGACTGCTGCTTGCTCTAGAACAGATGTACTGGTCACATAATCTGACCAGTGGATGTTTAGGATGGTACGGAGGCAGCGTTGATGGAAGCGTTCTAGGAGATGCAGGTGGTGGCAGTAGATGACCCATGATTCGAAACCATACAAGAGAGCAGACAGCACTATGGCTCTGTAAACACTGATCTTTGTACTTTTCTTCAAGTGTTTATTAAGCCATACTCTTTTATGGAGTTTTCCAAAAGCACTATATGCCTTTGCTAACCTGTTGTCTATCTCTCCGTCAATCTTACCGTCCGAAAGTAAAAGTTCATAGTTTGTTCATAAAAAAGCACTGGGTATTTAAAACTGCTGGAATTCTTGTTTGACAAATCACCAAAGATCTAGAAAATTTTTAGGTCACTTTCCTATTACTTGACAGTAAAAAAAAACCCCAAACCCCCAAACTACTGGTGGATTTGAAAATAGTTAGGTCACACTGATTGCCGAGTTTTTACTTTACAAGTCTAAAAGCAGAAATCCAAAACTGGTCCCAGTTTATACTAAGTAATTTTTGCTTGGCCTTCTCTGCACATAAAAATAATGCTAAGGAAAACACAGTCAAGGACAAGAAATTATTCTGGGGGGAACGATAGTTTTTGGCAGTGCAAATACTAGGAGCAACTGAAGAGAATAAGATTTCTCAGTCAATATTATTGACTATGTCACAATCAGCACTTCCTTGCTATGCCCCTGACTCATCTCTGGTTGCAACATTACAAGGGTGGTAAGAAGTAATTGAAACTCTTGCTCCACCTTGCCTTTAAGGAGGACATATCTCCTCTAGATTCTGCCCATGAACATAAAATTCTCAGTTCTGGTTTGTTCTGCTTTGTTGCATAGGTTGATGTAGATTTTCTTTCATGTGAAAGAAAAAAAGAGCAACACATACATGATTAATATAGCACCTGTTCAGAATGCAAACCTTGGAATTTAGCTGGAACCCTAAGACCTTTATGGGAAGGTCAAACCCAAAGCAACATTCATATCACAGTCAGTCCCTCTTTTAATTAAGTTCTAAGGTATCCAGTATTTTATCCATAGTCTACATTAATATTAAATATAAGTCAAATTGGTCTTTGTTCCTATTCAGCATAATACTGCTCTCTTGTCTTCATCTAAAGGTGAAGGCACATGATGTGATTCCTAGGGTAGTCCTGTGCAGAGCCAGGAGTTGAATTTCTATGACCCTTGTGGGTCCTTTCCAACTCAGGATATTCTATGATTCTGTGATTCTAAAGATACAGTTGTACATATCTGTCCCTGGTGTTGTTTCATGGAAATGCACTTCCTGTTGAACTCATATTCATTATGAGAACTAGGATCTCAGGCAAGCTCCACAATACATTGCAAATGTGCAAATATACACACACATATATTTATGCACTGGACCTATATTTTTTCTATATAATTGTCAATGTGTTCCTTTTGCATTCATGAAATATTATGAGCTCCCTCTGGTGGGCCAAAACAATATCTTTGTATTGTAGAGTCACTGTAAAGTGTTGGGAGCCCATTTAGCCTAAAGGAAAAGAAATGCTTGTTCTGTGTATCTAGGGTTGGTAGTTCAAATCTGGATTTCTTAGCTAATTTTGATTTCCTTCTAGTTTGTGGTTCTGTCTCAGAAACTCTGTATTTTCAATGCTTAATTCTCAAACCTGAAAATAATTTAATTACAAAATATATTAATGAAAAGACTAAATAACCTGAATTAAAGCTGAAGGTTCAGGTTTCATGGATACATGATAACAGTAACCAATAGGAACAATAGGTCTCCCAACTGAATCACACAGATACTATTTCGATAGATTACTAAAACAGTTCTTTTTTTTTTCCAGAGTATTCCGCATGAAGTAGTTTTGCACACTAAACCTAGTTGCTCTGAAGAGCTTGCTGTGTCTATATCTCATAAGATGAATTGCTTGCTCAAAATCAGGACTGTACCTTGCTTGTTAGTACTTTTTCCATAGAAATAATTTTTCATTTTTTTCTACAGTTTCTGTGAAATTATGGTGATCCTATCTCTGTGAAGTGAATAGTAAGCTTTCTTAATCCTTTCCTCTTTAACATGCAATTTACTTAATGTGGTTGTTTTTTGCACTTGATACAATTATGAATTGATTAATTCTTATAACTTTCCCAAAACAGAGTCAAAATCTGAGCTATTTTACAGGTACAGGAAAGACAAGTCATAAGGGAAATGCTTTAGCTAAACAGAGATGGAATTTAAACATGGAAAATCATCAGAATAGCCTGAGAGACTGAAATGAGGTATGTAAGCAATAGGTGATTATGTTAAACATGATTACATTATCCTGATTTGCAGACACAGTTGTATCTCACTCAAAGTAGTTACTTATTTGATGAACTCAGTTTGTCAAAAGGGTTTTTTTAGGAGGATTTTTCATCTAATGGAGCTGTAAGCTTTTTTCTTCTCGTCCACAAATCGTATACCTTTTAGTACTGTTGTGTTGCTTTATTATCTCTTCTAAGAAGCCTCAACTTTCATTGAACTGTTAAGATAAATATATCTCTG